>NW_019525289.1:2766770-2768611 GCF_002814215.2 Seriola lalandi dorsalis
TCTATAACATCTCTTTGAGTGTGTTTGAAATCTTTTGTGCTGTAGATTCACAAACAGGTAAATAAACAGCATTCACGCCACTGCGACCTGAAGTAGAATTTCTTTTACAATATAATAATCACAATCATTTAAACTCACCTGCTTGAAAGAGAAGCTGGCGACTTGGCAGTCACACGGCAAATTCAGCAGATGGGCCTTGAAACGATCTGAGAAAATAAACATAAATATATTCTGAATTTTTACACAAAATGTACAATATATTTAAAATCAATCTTTCTCTGGGGAATAATCTGCACTTCGCTTTGAGAAAAATCTGTTTTTTAATCAAAAATCAGACGCCGCTCTTTCACTCACTTTGAAGATTAGTGAGTCAGTGCAGCAGTGACAAACACTTTCACAGGACACACAAATGTGCATGTCCTCAGTATTTTTCAGGACATTTTGTGAATTGAAACAACCTGCAGAGAAGTTTACGTTCTACAATTACAGCTCAGATTCTTGAATTTGAAACACTCATATTTCTCCGTCAGACAATATTTTTCCCGTTTGGAAAATTGTGGCGGAGGATAAGATTTGCAGAAATGATTGCAGCTAAATTAGAAACCACATTCATGAACCTAGAGGAGCTGTTCCGCCTGCTCATACCGACCTTTGAGGATCTGAAGTTCTGTTATGACGGCCACATACTCGTCGTAGTCGATCCCACTCCGGGAGCCGTATTTCAGCCACAGGATTCGGAAGGTTTCATCATCTACACCGAAGTCTGCACGACGGAGACAACAAGACAAGAAAAGCTTCTGCGTGATTTAAAACAAAAGGAATTTGTTGTTTTCACTGTACTATTAGTGACAGAAATATATTACCATGGACAGACAGAGCCCTTTTCAACTGGGCTTCAGGGACGGAGGGTGGAGTCCTCCTCTCGTAGCTCTCCACATACTCCCTCCTGACGATGGCCACAAAATGCTCCAGTTTGAAGAACTCCAACACATCCAGGTCTCCGGTGTTGTCTGCCTGAACGTGCTGTTAAAGAGCTCTAACGAATAGAAAACACACAGCTCGACACTTTATTGTGGCTCCGATTACAGCTGGTGATCCGTTACTTGGTTAGTGAACTGAACAAAAATCCTCTTTCAGGATAGCAGTGAAAGTAGTGAAAGGATACATCCATGAGAATCAGCAGTAGGCGGGCAGTCTTGAGACTCAGGGCTTGATTGGGGGGAAATAAATGAGATCATGAGGATGGAAACAAAAAAACAAAAAACATCATCATTCAGATGATGAGATGTTAAAACTGGTGGAAAAACAAACTGACATTTGCCACGAACAGAATAGCCACCGGCGTTCAGCTTAGCGAGAACAGTTTCAACATTCAGCATCTGCTGGAAACAAGAACAAATAAGAGGTAGAGGAGTGGATCACGGCTTGAATTACATAGAGCTGTATCACACAAAATGATCCTAAAATATCGGCAAAAAAAAAACATATTTTTTCCCGAAACATTGTCTTTGCACCTAAAGATGAGTTAGAAACTAAACCTCCAGCTGCTGGTCGAGTCTTAAATGTCAATCAAAGGTACTGTGTGTTTCTGACCTGTAGTAGAGCAGTGCAGCCATGTTTTTACACCAGTTGATCCACGTTTTGTCTGTATCGTTTCTTTTATTGGGTAATAATAATAATAATAATAATGGTCATTTATGTTCTTAAAGGTGCTCTGTGGAGTTTTCTTGTGAACTAATAAGGTTTGTGTTAATCAGTGAAATACTGTGAAACCACCTCCACAGAATACTTTTAAATTATTTGTTATTTAATTCTCTTTTTTGGAATTTATTCAGGTTTGT
>NW_019525290.1:0-2085 GCF_002814215.2 Seriola lalandi dorsalis
GTGTGTGTGTGTGTGTGTGTGTGTGTGTGTGTGTGTGTGTGTGTGTGTGTGTGAGAGGAAGTGGTTCGTTCGTCAAGGCTTTTTTAAGGAACAAACAATGGACTCGCTCAGCCAGCTCCACAGACATCACCAGAAAGAGGTCAATTATAGAACAGGACTAACAAAGAGCCGAAAACCCTCTGAATGTTGGTCTGATTAGTCTTTGTCATGGAAACAGTTCAGTCCTGGGATTCAGAGACTCCGCTCTCCTGCCGCCGACATCAGGCCTCGATTGTACATCTGACATGTATGAAAATTTGAAACGCTGCAGCTTCTTGTGGCGCTGAAATAACCGGAGCGTTGTGTCTCTGGAGCTGCTGCCGTCCTGCAGCTGGGTCACAAACATAAAAACAACTTAAAACTGTAAAAATACAGTTTATTTTTCCCTAATTTGAAATGAGAACAATGTGTGGGAGTGGCCTGTGTTTGTGGCCTTCTTACCCAGCATTCATTTCCATACTCCTTCTAGGCCAGCATCCCAGCATGCCCTGCTTTTTATGCATTATTGAGTCTCCTAGTGGCATCTTTAAAGGGGAAGAGGCCTCGCCATAAAAGGAAGTAGGACTCCGTACTCAACAAGGGTGACTTCAAAGACCCTTTGAAAAATTGATCAGGTGGGCTTGTAGCTAAAGTAGATCTCTGGTTAACAACACAAAACACAACCAGCAAGAAGAAGAAGAAGAATCTTATTTATGTACATGAAAGGAGGAGATCTCTAAAAAGGTCACGTCTTTGTTCTTTTTCACATGATTTCTCCTTCAAATGTTGTTTTATTAATTTCTTCTGCAATAATAATATTATTTTTTAGCAGCAGTTCTGGAGCTGATGTGACACCAAAGTTAAAGACGATCGTACTAAATATTTTCACTTGTTTTTAATGTTTTATAACCTAAAACATTAATTGATTATTCAAGGTAATAATAATTATTAGGTAATTATCATTAGTTACAGCCTTAGTTATTATGTAAGGAAACATATTCTACTTATTTCAACAATTTAAATAATATTGTGTTAATGCAAATTGAAGTTAAAACTGGCTCTTGAATTAAATAGTAAAATAATATTGGTGTATGATACGGCTTTCAAATAACAACTTTATATTAAAAGATCATTTTGCAATGAAAATATTATTATAAAGTCATTTTTAAAGCAACAATACCAAATGTTGTCCGGTTGTAGCTTCTGGAGTTTTGAGCGTTTGCTGCTTTTCTTTGTCTAATGTGACACTGAAGTGAATATTTTACTGTTGATCACTTGTTTCTAATATTTAATAAACCAAAACATTGATTTCCTTTTAATCAAGGAAATAATTATAAGTTAATTATCATTAGTTGCAGCTTTACTTACTATATGAGACGACATGTGTCACCTTTGTGTTTTATCATCTGAGGCTTTAAAGATCTCAGGAAAATATTTTCTTCTTCATTTTTTGTTTAAAAAAGTTAGAAAAGTTAAAGTTTGTCCTTCAATTAAATAGTAAAATAATCGTAATGTATGATACAGCTTTAAAACAACAACATGATGTTGACAGTAAAAATATTATTCTAAAATAAACTTCAACAATAAAAGCTGATGTTTCGTCTGTCGTCTCCGGACGTAACTGAAGTTACATTTGCTGAATCCAACCGAAAATCTGTAGAGAACGACTCATGAAGCTTCACAGCCATTTCAGCTGCGTCGGTCGAGCGCTCCCGTCCTCGCTCAGGTGTGTGACCTTCACATTTTATGGTCAAACAGCTCCGTAACGTCCGTTCTGAGAGTCTCCTCGGCTGTATGAACTCCCCGCTGTGTCGTCAGTCCCGTCAGCCCATTGTCGTCCCGCACAGCCGCCATGTGTCTGAGGGACAAACCCACGCCCGAGGCCGCGCTGCGTTCGAGTGCGTTCGCCTCCTCCAGAGCCTCCTTTTCTCTGCGGAAGGTCACGGGGTCGTACATCACATTACATCAACCGGATGATAATAAAGACCGCACTAAACGTCAGCGCTGCATCTCAGGAGCCGCCAATAAATAACGCCGACTTCAGCTGGATGAAGTCAGAGCAGGAAG
>NW_019525290.1:4563-5575 GCF_002814215.2 Seriola lalandi dorsalis
GGTGAAGGTGACAGGTGAGGTCTGTGTTAACGGCTCTGGTTGCTGGTGGAGGCAGCAGAAGAAGATAGTGAGCTGAAGCTGAGCTCTGCTTTGAAGTGGAGTGTGTTTTCTTACTTGCAGTAGTGGAGGAGCCTCTAGGGAGGCTCTCAGCCTTCATCCAGACCCCTCCCACCGTCAGCCGCCGCTTGGCAGCCTCCCTGATCAACTTCAAAGTTGGGGACATTTCTGCCTCAAAAGTGTCAGTGCTTTGAAGTGAGGACGGGGCACAGTCACAAAGGTACTTTCACAGAGCTGTAAAACACACGGCGCTCACTAATTCTGCATTGATATCCAGATTTGTTATTTCACCGCGGCGCCCGAAGGTTTGTCAGAGTAACGAGTCAGACGCTGAACCAACAATGACAGTGTGTTCTCACTGTGAACACTTGAACGTCAGGAGAAGAAACGCTGCTTCATGGTCCTGAGGGAAGTTTCTGCTCTGCACATCAGCACGATACTCACCTTTCCTCTTCACCTTCACGTCCTCATCCTACCAACCTACTGCAGCACGTCGGACGCTTCTTCAGCCACACCTCGGGTTTTGTTTGTGTTAGTCTTTCAGGCAGGTGTGAAGCTGCGAATCAAACCACCTGATAGGTTGTCTAGGTCCGCTTCCAGGTGAACTCTGGTACGGTTTCATTTGTGGTGTGACACCAGAACACACCAACATCTGGATTTCACGTCAGTAGACGAGATTTTAACATGAAAAACATAAATTCTTCCTGATCTGTTTTATCAGTTCGTGAAACGTAGTGACATCTCAGTCTTGTTGATTCTGTTCAGAGCTGCAGTGATTAGTTGATTCATTGATTAGTCGACTGACAGAAAAATAATCAGAATATCTTTCGATAATCAATAGTTTTTGTGCTTAATGGACAAGTGTCAATTTAAGTTTACGTTGAATTTTATTATTTAGTTTTTAATTGGTAATCCATCCATCAATTCTGCTTCCTGTGGTTGTTTTGAATCTTTG
>NW_019525290.1:6763-6861 GCF_002814215.2 Seriola lalandi dorsalis
TTCTCTGCGCCGGGTTACACCGACCCCTGAGTCACCGCTCCAGCTGGGAAGGTTTGGAAGCAGCCGGCGTTCAGGAGGGAGGGGGAGGGGGAGGGGGG
>NW_019525290.1:6881-7921 GCF_002814215.2 Seriola lalandi dorsalis
GAGGGGGGGGTGGACCTGGTGATCTGACCGGGAGAAGATGATGTTTGTCAGGGGGGAGCGATCCGAGCGGGACCGGGGGCAGGTGACTGTGGTGGAGCAGCAGAGGCTGCTGGGACAGTTATAGCAACTTCCACAGGCCAGAAACAAAATGGCTGCTCTGTATTCAATGTGAAGCTAAACCTGCTAAACCTGCCATCTCTGCTAAACCTGCTAAACCTGCTAAACCTGCTAAACCTGCTAAACCTGCTAACTTCAGACTCTACACAGGGACACATGATTGTTTCTTGTGCACAAGATTATAATTCTGCACAACCTCCATCTCTTATTTTGCTGTGAGCTTCATGTACAGATGAGAAATACAAACCTCCAACATTTCATCTGCACCAGTTTCTTCCACTTCCATGATTTTAACTTGTCAACAAGATATTCCACTAATATCTTTCATGCATAGATCAAAAATCTTATGAATGCAAGATATGGGTATTATGCAAACGAGATGACTTGTGTGAACAAGATGTGGATTAATATCTTCTGCACCAAACACGGATCTTACACAAGGAAGAATTTAATATCTTGTGCACATAAATTCAAATATAAATGCAGATATAATCCTTTGCTAATTATTATTATTTGTGGGCTCCATAAGATTATGATGTAATTATAAAACCTAACTGAAGATGCTTATGAACAAAACATATTCACCTGAACACAACTTGATTAATTATTGTAGTTGCAGCCTTGAACAAGATGACAAATCTTTGATGTTTGGTTTTTGGTACCTGACAGTTTTTGAAAAAAACATTTTGTTTGGACCAAAAGATAATTAAAGTTTAACACCTTAATTTCCGGAGAGGAGGCTCTGAGCCTCTCTTCTGATTGGCTGACTGTTTTCTGAGTGATCCAATAAAAATATAGCAGATTTCAGGTAAAAACACTCAGAGAAACCAAATCCTGCAAGGTTTGGATGGTGGGTCCAGGTGGGCGGGGCTTGGTGACTGCTTTGTTGTGACATCACAAAGTTCCAGAAGTCCTGACGGCTG
>NW_019525290.1:8773-43361 GCF_002814215.2 Seriola lalandi dorsalis
GACGCAGTTTAGCCGAAGCGGTGACGTCCTCTGACAGGATGAAGAGGACTTAAAAGCAGCAGTAACAGCCCAGAGTGAGATGTTTTTAATCGGCCCTTCAGAGGGGGGCCAATATGTTTGCTAAATCACGTCTCATGTAAAAATGTGCGGCCAAGTTGCCTGGTAACTGAAGCGGAGCGGAAACAGTTGACTTAAGAATCATGATTTAACAAAGCAGCAGGAGCAACGTCTTTGAATAGCCACATTCAAGGCCTCAGAAACGTCCTTGAATGCAGCGCGGTTTTAGCAGCTGCTGCTCCCTTCAGGATCACACGTTCACATCCTGCTCTTAAAGTCAGAATTAATCCTCATGAAACGAGGCAGAGAGATGAAGATTACGTCTTTGGTCGGTTTGTTATTGTTGAGAATGTGTTTGAATGTTTTAATTATCTACATTCAAGGCCTGAAAGTGACCTTGAGTCATGGAATCAGTGTTCCTGTGTTTCCTCTGGGATCACAGGGTTTGTTCTCAGATTCATTAACATGTTGAATCAGACTCGTTCATAAGCCTGGATTCATTTATCCTGAGTTAAACATGACTTTTCTTTATTTTTAAGATTCATTTACAAGTTGAAATGAAACTTAAACCTTATGAGACGCTGCTTTCACACCGGAGCAGGCGAAGTACTTCTACTTCTAGTACTACTATTAATATCAGTGTAGTTACTGACATCAGACTCTCTTCTACATACAGGCCTCTGTTTAATGCAGCAGCTGGTTTCACAGCAGAGATCATCAGCTGTGACACGGAGATGCTTTTGGGTCATAATCATAATAAAATAAGAAATAATAATAATAAAATCCAGTATGTGGATCTGTTTCTGGAAGAAGGTCTGTGACTGACTGACTGACTGACTGACTGACTGACTGACTGACTGACTGACTGTTGTGATGTCATTAACTGGAGCTGTTTGCTGCATGGTATTTACTTCCTGTTGTGCAGCTCTGTGTCTGTTTTCAGATCAGTGTTGATTCTGTGACTTTAAAATCCGTCTGTTTGTCTGAGCAGCTGTAAAAAACAAAGTTATTCAGTTCAACAGCAGAAATTAACAGTGGAATTAGTGAGTTTTTGACATTTATCATTATTCTATTATCAAGATATTTGTTCTGTCGTTCAGCTAATCGATTAATCAAATAATAATTGTGCCGATGTCAAAAACACAGAGCGGTGTCTGGCTCCAGCTCCTGACTCGTGGGGTTTGTTGACAGGCAGGAAAGTAAAGAGTGTTTTTCCTGAACGCAGCCTCTCACCTGTGGAGACAGAGTCTCACCTGTGGAGACAGAGTCTCTGTGACGAGGCCGGCTCAGATAAATTCCAACATTTCACCAGGTTTGTTTTTGTTTAAACGGCCGCTCGGCTTCACCTTGAGATGAAGGGCGGGACGCGTCGGCGCTGAAGGAACTCCTGAATGAAAAATGACCGTTTGATTTATTCATTTCTCCGTGCGAGCGGCGAGGATTTACAGCCGGAGAGGCGAGGAGAGAGAGTGGTGTTAGTTTGAACAGATAAAAACACAAACAGCTGATCGAAACCAGTGAAATCAAAAGCTGAATAATTTGTACAGAGTTGTTTGGGGAGGCTGAGGTCTGAGGTTTGTGCCAGTCAGGTGCTAACAAAGAGCGCCGCATAATAAACTGCACTTTAATTTGTTTTTCCTCGACAAGGTCGCCTTAAGTGACGGGTGAAAGACTGTGTGTGTGTGTGTGTGTGTGTGTGTGTGTGTGTGTGTGTGTGTGTGTGTGTGAGGAAATAAAAGCCTCACATCACTTGAATGTTTGTGTTTCTAGAAGCTAAAAACAGCAACACCTACAAGCTAATGGTGTTTTGTTTTTGTTCCAGTTTTTTTGACAGCATGTGAATGCATCAGACAGAAGAAAGGTTGGATTGAAGGGAGGGAGGGAGGGAGGCAAGAAGAACCAGCCTGTGAGATGCTTTCTTGTCTCCATGGCAACAGGCTGATGAGGGTTATGGGTGTTGTAGTGTTTAGAGCGAGAACCAGACTTCATGTTAAAAAAAAAAAGACTTGGTAGAAATGTGTTTTTAAGAGTTTCTTGGTGTCTGGATCACCTCCTGGTTTACAGTGTGGTTCTGGTTCTGGTTCAGGTTCAGTCTGATTTCTAACACCTTTAGTTTTCTACTGAAGTATAAAACTTTAATCCTCCTTCGCTGAGGGAGCGACACAGAATCTCTTGGAAGGTTTCCGTCGTTAAGGAAAAAAAGTTAAGGCAGAGTTTGCAACAGTGACAGAGATTTTACAGCGGTACAATTCTACTGTTTCCATGGAGATCGTTTGTTTTTACCGTCGTTAGCACTTGTGATACCTGCGATCACTTCTGGGGAGCAGGTGACATTAAAGGAGTTCGCCACATATCTCATCCTCCTGTTGTTTCAGCGGGAACCGTTAAGATGGAGTCAGAGGTCCCTTTAGTTTCTTTTTCCTTACTTTGGTCTTTTGTGCGACGGGACATGTGGACGTCCCTCTTTTCACCTGGTTACGCTTTTTATTCCTCGGTGCCGGCGACAGTCAGAGCGGCAGCCATATTGTTTTCAGGTCGTCCGTCTGTCCGTCTCGTTCTCGTGGACACGATGTCTCAGTAACGCCTCGATGGAACTGCTTCAGATTTGGCACAAACATCCACTCGGACTAGAAGACAAACTGATTAGATTTTGGGGGTCTAAGGTCAAAGGTCAAGATCAGTGTGACCTCACAAAAAACTTTTTAGCCGTTACTCTAGCCTTCACAGTAATTGGTTGGTATTTAATCTGACTGTGGATAAACAGGAAGTGACCTGAGACGAGTCTGAGCGGAGGAGGAGCTGATTCTAGTTCGTTTCTAATCAGACCAATTAGACCAGAAGTTCACTACATGTGGATCCGGAGTAATTTACAGCTAAAGCACCTGCTAAGTTGTAGAAACATTATGTGGAAAGTTTCCAGGAAATGAGCTGGAAAATATGACACTTGTAAAATAAAGTGTTACCAAGTTAATTCTTGCTCATCCTTTTTATCTGGGATCATTTCCAGCAAATGAAAAGATGTAGAAATTAAACTACTCCTCTTTTCTTTTTTTCTGGTGCCTAAGAAAGCCTTTGAAAGGTGAAAATCTCTTCATTACAAAATGATAAAAAGAATATGAAGAAGTGTTTTCACGGCTCTGAAGGTGTCCTGACGTGAAACGAGCACTTATCTTCCTCAGCGGTCGCCCAGCTCTCCTCGCCTCCTCGTGATAAACACTTTATTCCGGCTCCCAGGGACTCGGCCCTGACTCGGTCTGATTGTGCTCTCACGCTCTCGGCCTCCGTCCAGACGGCCATGATGCGTCTTCTTTGCCCTCTGACATACACTGTGTTTACATGTCGTCTGCCCGGGACGCCGGCTGCTGCGTTCGCACGTGTGTGGAAATCTAAACTAACGCTAGCGGCTGCGGCTGCTCTCTGTGTGGCGATGAGTTTTATTTTAAAGGCTGACATTTTAGCTACCTCTGTAAATGTATTCAAATTAATTTCCCATTATTGCCTCGCTTATCGGAGGCTGCAGAGACGTAAACAAAGATGCGGACAAACGCTGAAAAGCAATTAAAAATAAATGGGGTTTGGACAGAAGTGCCCCAGAGAAAGAGATAAAGGCAGAAACAGTATGGAGGCTGTTCGCTGCAGCCGAGTCAGAGCTGCTGCTGCTGCTGCTGCTTTTATTTTTTATTTCTGTCACAACAGTTGTAGCTGCTGTGGATGTCTTTTTGGGCGCCGTCCTGAGGCGTCATCACACTAAACGGCTAAATTAACCCAGTTATTTGGAGCGAGCTGAAGTGGCGCTGCTGCCTGAGGCGCTGTTATTTCTGAGGACTGTATATCCATATTGTCTGTCCACAGCTCCTGGTCATGAGTGTGTGTGTGTGTGTGTGTGTGTGTGTGTGTGTGTGTGTGTGTGTGTGTGTGTGTGTGTGTGTGTTCACTACACATTACTCAACGGTCAGCTGAATCTGTGCCTGGAAAGGCAGAGTGATTACTGTGCAGCTTTGCTTAATGAAAAATAATGACTTGCTTGCCACAGAGTTTTTTCCGTCTGTTTGTTCTCTCTGTACCTGAGCTCCATGTCAAAGGGCTACTTCACAAATGAAAAGAAAAGCCTTGGCACAGTTTGTTCTAGCCTTCACCAATAGTTCTTAAATGAAAGCTAGTTTCCGTAGCAACATGCCAAATATAACAAGGCTCGCACTCGCATAGAAATAAAGACACGGGGACGCAGACGTTCAGGCCTGATCTCTCTCTCTCTCTCTCTGACGGTATTCACTCTGTTTTCAACGTGGAATTCAAATGAATGCTAATGTGCGGACGCTCGCCTGCGGCTCTGAAGCTGCTACAAACACAGTCACAATGACTTTTTACACCAGCAGACATGATGCAGGGTTTATTTTCCCTCCTCTTTTATCTGCTCTGAAGAGGAGAACAGTGAACGCACATCATGACGGAGGAGGAGGACGAGCAGAGCCCGGAGCTCGACGGCAGAGGCTGCTGTGTAGTAATAATAATAATCATAATAAACTTTATTTATACAACAGAAACACAGTTCAGTCATGAGCCTGGGAAAATAACAGGCTTTTAATTTGACTTGTGAAGTGACTTGAACTCGTCTCCTGAGGAAGCTTGTTCCACAGAAACGAGGCAGAGAATCTAAAAACCTTTTTTAAAGGAGCTGTTTGTAAGTTTTTGCAATCGCTACATAGCTAACATTAGCATTAGCAGGTGTTAACTCACCAGTCTAGAAGAAACGTGAGTTCAGCATCAAACTTGATCCCTTTACTCACCAACAGCTGTCTGGTGTCTCTATCACGTCTTCGTCTTCTAGTGAAGTTAGCATGCTAACCAGCTAGCCTCGGCCCATCTTGTCACTTTCCGATACCGAGTCACTGTAGCCTCCTGTCAGAGGACGTAACCTCCTGACAGGAAGAAAACTTCAGAATCAGACACTTTATTGATCCTCAGGTGGATATTAGGAGACGTTACAGTTGCTCCCTCAAAGATTAGAGAATAAAGATAAAATATAAACATTAAATGTAAAAAAATATGTCCTTATGCTATGATATATAAATAGAGAATATAAATATGTAAGGATACGCGCCACTTTAAAGTTAAAATATAAACTTTATGGTGTAATTGCACAGTTTAAAGTTGCAGTTCAATAATCTGCGGTCAGCTGATCTAATGGTTTGTGGACCAGCAGAAGGATTCAGGACCTTTGACCTGGGTGCTGTGCTTTGGTTCTGACGGCTCGTTCCATTTTGGATCCGGTTCCAAGTTGCTGAAACACATCGGTGAAGAAGTGAGTCCGGTCCTGGAACATGGAACCCAGAGACCCACAGTGTTGTACATGGTTGGTGTTCGTGTTAACGATAGCTAGCTAATGTCTCCACATCCTGTATACACCGTTTCAAATTAAAAGCCCTCTGGAGCGTTGCGTAATCGCGACTTGATGACATTGCAGCGGCGGCAAAAGGAGAAACACTGACACGTTTTCATGTTTCAGCCTCTCAGATGTGATTTGATGCTTTTCTCGCGTCGCAGTAAAACAAGCTAATTGATTGTGACATTTCTTTGTAACTATATTTAGTTTGAATTTGTCACTGAATCTTTGCACTTTAGTTTTCTTAAATTGACGGTTTTCTTCTTGGAGTTTTGTTGTTTTCTTTCCAGAGACAACAACATGTTTGTGTGGACAGATGTTTTCATCCTCAGCATGAAGCAGATGAAATGTTTTGATGTGGCTGTGAAGCAGATTATTGACTTTCAGTGTTTGTGATTCTGACTTGGTTTAACCAGCAGAGAGTCGTTGATTATTTGACCATTTGCATGATTGTCCTCTGCTCTCAGCTCGCCGTCTGATTGGTGCGCAGCGTTGCGTCTTAACTAACAGAAGATTTGACCTTTCGACGGCTTTTTCTGTGTCGGTTTAATGTCAAAGGAACGAGCCGGAGTTGCTGCTAAAATTAGACCCTGGTGCTGTTGTGCTGCTGGTTTGTGTGACTCAGAAACGTTTCTGTACGAACTCAGTTAAAGAAATTCTGTGACAGTCGAATCAAAAAAAAAAAAAGAAAGAAAAGAGCTGAGACTGAGTCAGACGGTTTCTTCTGCGGAAGAAAAAGGAGTGTTGGTGAAAATTGGAAGCCTGTGGAACATTATGTACTGGAACATTACACGGAAATGATCAAAGCCTAAAGGAATTACTCTTATTAGAAAACTGAACGTGGAGTACAAAGGCCTGAATTTAGTGAGGAATCTTCTCCCACAGAGAAAAGACGAGGCTCAGGGTGATTATATATATAGACTTTGAAGAAAAAATATCCTCCCTGAAACACTTGAGCAGTTTTTAACAGCAGCTGCAGACGCTGTTCTCTGGATTCCAGGAACCATTGGGCCTGTTTGGGTTTTTTTTGGTGAAGTATTTTTGTTGTTTCCTGTGAAGAGCGCACGAACGTTTGAGGTTCAGACCTCAGAATCAGAGAGCTGCAGTTTCCAGTGATTCTGAAGCATCTTACAGGAAGAAACGTTGAGTGGAGGAGGCAGAAAGGAGAGGGCGACGCCGGCAGTGAAAGATAATGATGAGATGCTGCAGAAACACAGAGAAAAGACGAATCAATCACTTCTTCCTTGGACAAAAATCAGGACGAGTGGAGGACAACCTGTGTGAGGTTGTGAATGGAGGGTCACTGGTTTGCCGCTGTTGTGGTCGAGTCAAGAACAGAAACGAAACAGGAAGTCGTCATATTTGAGAGGCTGAAAACTGATTTTGAGCATTTAATTTGACAGGACAGAGAGACAGGAAATGAAGGGGTGTGACATTCGGCGGAGTCGGACCGGGGACTCGCTGCTCTGCAGGGGTATGCGCCCTGACCGCTCGGCTTTCAGGTCGCCCCAACAGCATCTTCCTACTTGTCACAATCGATGAATCAACTGATCTATTCGTGACACATCTAAATAAACCCTGAACTAACACCCAGCAGGTGTCTTCACCGCTCAAAGCAGATGAAGCTGAACAGAATAAAATCATGAGCGGAGGTTTGTCTCCTCCGTCAGCAGAGACAACAGAGAGCTGGTCAGCGGGGTTTCCCTCCTCTGTGGAGGATGTGGTGAATTCTGCGTCTGTGCGTGGACGACCTCCCTCTCACGTGTTCAGCAGCAGCAGAGACCAAACACAATTTCATTTACCTTGCGTCTAATGAAAAGGCAATTTGTCGTGACGGAGTGAGACGCCGAGTCCTGCCCGTCGCTCCGCAGCAGAAATGAATGACACTGAGTCGTCTCGTCTCCCGGAGGCGAAGCGAGAGGCCACACCACGTCTGCAGCTCCACGAACTCAATCATTCTCTCCACAGTGACCTGTTAGAGCGCCGCTGCGACAGCCTCGCTCAGTATAAACCTCGAAAGCTCCGGGTTTGATGCAAGATGGTGAAAAGCTTTGAATTCAGTTTCTTTAAAAACAAACAAAGGATTTAGGAGGTTTTATAAAGCCTTAGATTTGATTTGCACAAGTCTTAAATATGTTTCTCTCCCCTGCTGTTGTTTTGTTTTTCCTAAACACAAAGATATTTCTATTTAGTTCATCGATTAATACCAGAACCAAACAGTAGCTGCTTCCAGCCTCTCGAATGGGAGGATTTCTACTTTAATACTTTATGATGTCTTTGGGTTTTGGACTGTTGGTTGAATAAAACAAGATATTTGAATACATCTCCTCAGGCTGTGGTAAAATAAACAGACATTTTCACTTTTTCCTGACATTTTAGACCAAACGATTAATCAGTTAATTCAAAAAATGACCAATAGATTATTTAGATTTCAGCCGTATTTGAACTTTTCCTTGATTTATTAGGTCAAATTATCCAAGTCGATTCCTCAACACCTCCCAACACAAAGGTTTTGTTATTAAAAGCTCATAACAAATCTGTAGAGCAGTGGTAAATGATTTATTAACAGAACTGTTCCATGGTTGAAAAACCTTCTGTAAATGTCACCAGAACTGGAAACAGCTGCTGTGGGAGATTCCCGCTCGGCCAAAGAGTCACACTGCTTTAAGGAAAAATGTTTTTTTCCCTAGAAATTGACACAACAGCTGGTAAATCGAGCTTCCAAGAGCTTCTTTTAATTAACATGTAGAAACAGTATCCACAGGCATCTTAAATGATGCTCCAACAGTCGTCTTCACTGTAACTAAGTGGCTGTTTCTCCTGCTGGAGCCTGAATATGTGAGAGCCACACCTCTAATTGAACACTGACATGTCGGAGCATGTTTCAGCCTCATGCTGCCATCAGCTGCTGTCACACTGGGGACCAGGCCTCCTCCTCCTCCTCCTACACCTCCTCCTCCTCCTCCTGCTCCTACACCTCTTTCTCCTCCTCCTCCTCCTCCTCCTCTCTGGGCCTCTTCCTCCTCCTCCACCTCCTCCTCCTCCTCCTCCTCCACCTCAGCCTCGTCTCCTCCTCACACCTCCTTTTGCTCCTCTACTCCCCAGACAACCGTTGTCAGGTTCTCTTCCCTTGGGCTGGTAAACATTAAACTGAAGACTACCTGCTGCATTTTATTATAATAATATACATAAACATATATACATATAAACATCCAAGAGTACGATATCTCTAACTATGATGGGGCTATTCATGGTCTCCAGAAGCGAATCTAAAAGATTGTGGTACCCTTCTGACCTTTCCTCAAGTGCCTTCATTAAGATTTTTTACATTTTGATAAGATATTTAACGAAAATAAACCATTGATTTCCATTGAAGTAGCTGTGTTATTCATGGTACCCAGAGGATGAATCGTATCCATTTCAGGGACATCTTTATATTTCCTCAAGCAATCCAATTGGTCCAAATTACTGCTTGTACACCTGAAAAATATAAATCTTATGGTCAAATTGGCATAAATTTACTGTCGATATTCATGGTTCTCAGAAGATGTATCTTACTGATATCTTTGACCGCTGAACTTTTTCTCTAATACCAAAATTTGGCTTGAATTTTGTCTTGCACAAGAGACAAATCAGAATCAAGAAATATTTAAATGTTGAGATCCGGTTGATGTAAGTTATTCATGGTTCCCAAAGGATCAACCCTTTCCAATGAGCTTCCTTCTAGTTCCAGGATCAGTCTAAATGTTTTTTTCCCACTAGCATTACAACTGGGACACAATTTCAAAGTTTTCTATTACTTTTCCACACAGGAAAATGTAAAACTTTAAGTTCAGATTGCCATGATTTTTCCTGGGCACATTCATGCTCCCCAGAGAATGAACCCTGACTATTTTGGACACTCAATGAGCTTCCCTACAGTGTCAGCCCCTGACCAAAATATCCAATTGAACAACATTTTGATTCTTGACACATCATAAATCCTATACTGTATGCTGGACTTCCATTAAATTTTCAATGGATATTCATGGTCCCTAGAGGAACAATTTAATATTTTACAACTGGGACGTAATTTCAAAAATGTTCTACTACTTTCCTTTCGAGACAAATAAAAATCTAAAGGTCGAGTTGCAATGAATTTTACTGAGCACATTCATGGTTCCCAGAGGATGAACCCTGTGCATTTTGGACATTCAGCAAGCTTTCTTCTGTTGCCACTCTCAAGCCCAAAGTTCTACTCAACACCATCAAGATGATTAAAAAGCTCATTGCTGGGGTTCTGTTAAATTCTATGTAGATAGTCACGGTCCCCAGAGGATGAACCATTTCCACTTTGTACATCTGATCATTGTCTTCAGAATGATCTGAAGGAAAAATGATCAGCTTTGAACACAAGATATCACAGACATTAAAAACTGATATTGTTGTGATATTTGCTGCGCGCTCCCAGGAGGATACACCTCCACCTGTAATCGTTCTTTTTCTTTTCTAAACTCTTCATCAAGGTGAATTCTTCTGTCGCCACAATTCGTTGTCTTATGATGAAATTAAATGTAAACCCTCCCCGACCTTTAACCGTGACCTTCAGGTGTAATCGTCTTCCCGACACTTCCTGCAGATACTTCCTGTCGATTAAACGACCACGGACTCGTTTCCCAGACGTTTGTCGGGAGCTGAATTTGGGACAGAGTGTTGGGAGGATGGCGGCAGCTGGGCAGGTGGTCGCCGTTTCCCATGAGGCTCCACGGTTGCAGCTTTTGAGAGATGAAGCCCGTCAGAGTTAGCCAAACAGCGCTAATGCTCTCCCCAGAAAGACTCCCCGTCCAAATGCTAACAAGAAAATCAGAAGCCGGCTGTGTTTGTGTGCATTTTGAACAGATGCTCTGGCTGTAAATATGGGGGTGGGGGGGGTGGGGACGCCATTTGTTTTCATTTTGTTGCGTTCAGGGGAAGCGGGAGGATTGTGTTGTGAGAGAACACAGTCATTCAGATGCAGGTTGCAGCAGATTCAGTCCGAGCTGATCTTTATCTCCCGTCCTGCAGGACTCAAACACACAAACAGCGTCGGTGCCTCGTTTTCACTTTGTTCTGCTTCGGCAGTTAATGGAGGTTTGTGATCAGACTCTGAAGCTCGAGCTCAAGGAAAGAACCAATCGCCTCCTTGTATGATCTATATGTTCGCCGCCTTCTGCTCGTCTTCCCCAGAGCGTCGGCCTCTTTGTTTCCATCAGTGCTTCTCAAACTGAGCGGACACAAATGAGACCACGGACCTCCATTTTGTTTTAAACCCTCGACCGACACAGTCACACAGTTCGTCATTGTGTTTCTTATGGATGGAATTCATTTCCCTTTTTTCTTGGGACTCCCAGGAACCTCCTGAAGGCCCCCGGGGGTCCCGCACCCCACTTTGAGCAGCACTGGTGTACAGCAGTGAAAATACTACGTGTTTAAAGCTCTGCTTAACAGTGGGAAGAAATAATCTCCTCATCAGCAAAACTCAGAGTTTCAACCAGAGATCGAGTCAAAATGTTTAAAAAAAACACTGTTTTCAGTTCATGAATTATTCTCATGTTATAATGAGATGATTAATTCACACGTTACTGAACAAGCAGTTGGTTGTTTCTTATGTTGCATGAGTGTTTATGTTCTTCTGAGCAGCAGCTGTAGAAGCAGAAGATCAGTCACTAACTTTTCTTTGGAAACACGTAACCTCCTCGATGAAAGGTTTTCCACGTGGCAGCAGCAACGTGTAATTAATGGAAAAATGTGTAATTTCTCATTGAGATTTAAAGCTGCCCTGCAGAGTTTTCCTGTCAATGAATCTGTTTGAATCAAAGCTGATATTTGTGACTGTGTTGTTCACCTGCACACGTGGGAGTTATCAGTGTGAAACCTTCGTCACAGATTCTTTTAAATCAATACCAACAATTCAAAACATTAATGTTTGAGTTGAGGGTTTGTGCACGTGAAGCGACAGGATGGATGACGTCACAGAAGAGCAGGAGACTTTAATAAACTCCCATCAAGTGTTTCAGCTGCGGCTGGTGTGATTAACATTAAATATCTGGTCACTGCTTGTTCGGCTGTTCAGTAGCAGACGTGGTGGATCAATGTTGAGGCAACGTGTGTCAGTTGTTTTGAAGAAGAAAAATAATAATAATAATAATAATAATAATGGTTAAAACACATCGTTATGACTCAAACAATAAATTCAATAATAAAATTAGCTCAACAACAACAGACGAGATTCCAGTTGGACTTCACTGAGTTCTGAATATGAACTGAAATAAATGAAGTATGTTTTTATGTTTTTATTAATAATCAGAGCATGACGAGTCCTCAGTGGCTGCTGCTCGTACCTGCGCCACTCAGGTGAGTGGTCATCGTCTGACATCATTGTGATTCCTCTGTAATTGGTGCAGGTACATGAACACTCACCTGAGCGTCATGTAAACTGTGTGTGTGTGTGTGTGTGTGTGTTGGTTTAAACGCCTGCCAGGATGATGGATTGTAAAGCTCAGTAACTCACAGTATTCCCCCCCCCCCCGTTAGAGCTGTAGTAGAGGTCGTCTCCGTCAGTTTTGACTCCACCACTTTGCTCGAGCGTAGACCGGATCGTCTGCGGCGGCTGTGGGAGGAGTCTGGACGTGGTCGACAACTGTGTAGACGCTGTAAAACAGTTCAGCGCCGTAATCTCTCTCTCTCTCTCTCTCTCTCTCTCTCTCTCTCTCTCTCTCTCTGACGCAACGTCGCTCAAACTCCCGAGAGCAGCTGATTTGGAAACTATCAGCACTCTGCTTATAAATTTCCCCAGTGTGAAAAGCAATGCATACAGAATGAATCCGCCTCTATTTATCTATCTGACTGTCCACACACACACACACACACACACACACACACACACACTCTCTCCTAACCACCTGCCCTGCTGGAGGGAAATAAAAAGAAAGCGGCTTTGGACTGGGTTGAGTTTTCCCGCTTCCCAGACGTCTCCTCGCGTCTCCTTCAGATCACAGATGACAAATAGACGCAGATCTTCCTCTGCCGGCCCGGGATCGGCCCAGCTGTTACGGCGCCGCGGCGTCTCGGCCTCCTGAGGTTTCCTCCGTGTTTGTTAAAGAGCAGCGAGGGTGAGGACGAGGAAGTGGATCAGACAGAAGAAGAAGTTTAGAGAATCAGCTGCTGATGGACGACGACGAAACGAAAGTGACGTGGAGCGATGAGTCGTTTATATCAGAGCTGCTTCGTCTTATTCTGAAAGGATTCAGATGTTTATAAAGCTTCTCTACCTCAAGAGTTTTTATTTTTCTACTTCAGTGGTTCAGGGTCCAACAGAGGGAAGAGTCTCACCTGTGTGAAGGTAGACCTCTGGTCAATCAGGTGTACTGATTGGTTCGAGCTAAATAGACCCCTCCCCCCGTCATAGATGATTCAGAGAGACGAAGGGAAAAAGAAGATTATTTTAGCTCCTAATAAATTTAACGAAGCTGAAAACAGAGACACAAACACACGGTGATCAGGAAACAGTGGAATTCTGGGATGGTGAAGCGTCTCGGTCGGTCAGTCATGTGACTGAGCCGTCCAGATGTGTATTTTGTTGCTTCTCTCGTTAAATGATCTTGAGCTCGTTGATTAAATGAAGCTTAACGAACAAATTCACTGGATTAAACACAAACAGTTTTTAAAAAGTGAAAAAAAATGTCTTCAGTTCTGTTTTTGTGAATATTAGTTTTGATCACAGCTGATTTGAATCTCTCTTCTCTTTCAGAATCAGACGTTGTGCAAAGGCCTCAATGAACTTCAGAACGGACAGGTAGGAGACCAGGTGTCTGTCTGTGTCCAGTTACAGTTTCTAACCTTTAACAAAGCAGCTGTCATCACTATAGAGACAGCGATGAGCCGCTCTCTCTCTGTGGAGCCTTTCAATTAGAAATCTTTCCTCCTGAAGAAGAAGACCCCGAGCGTCTGTAAAAATACAGATCGTCAGCAAAATCACAAGTGAAGCTCCTCGTTCTGCAGATCGTTAATTCTGAGTCATCGAGGCGTTAAAACTGCTTCAAGCGTCACTTTTTATTGGTCAGAGAGGAGGCGCCTCCTTCTCAGGTTGGACATACGTCCGTCTCTTTCTCGTGGACAAAGGAAAGGTTCACTGGGACTCAGGGACAAACTTATTTAGAATTGGTGGTCAAAGGTCAAAGGTCAAGGTCACGGTGACCTCACGTTCTTGTGAAAACAACATCAGAAACACCCAGAGGGAATAACTCTCAATGTCACTAATTACAACACAACTTAACTCAAGTGTTTATAAAGATCAAATGATGAAGTGAGGACATTTTATATCCAAAGGTCAAAGGTCAACTTCACTGTGACATCATAATGTTCTGCTAAAACACCTCTGGCCTTTATTCAGTGCTGATTGTGACTGTGTTGCTGGAAACAACCACGAGGAGCTGATTCTTGTCTTGGATTTCTAACCTGACACGAAGGATCGAAACGAGATTCCAGTAACGATATCTACGACCCAGAATCCTCTGCTGTAACAGCAATGATAATAATGATGATAATAAACTTTATTTGTACAGCACCTTTCATACTAGAAATGTTGAGGTCGCAGCTTTGGGCCGTAACTGACGGATGCTGCTTCCTGGTTTTCCTGTTGTCTGAACTTCAGTAAAGCAGCAGTGGATGACCTCCGTGTTCTCGGAGGTTCGTGGTTAATCAGGGAGTTAGCGACGTAGCTTGGTCCTCGTCCATTAGGGCCTTTGTATATGAGGAGGCGGAGCTTAAAATCAATTGTAAATGTAACAGGAAGTTAAAGCGGACCGACGCTCTCTCCTCTTGTTGTAGAAACTTTGTCGAAGGACTTTGTGTTCGGTTCGTCAAACCTGAAGCGGCTCTGTCTCCGTCTCTGCTGCTCGGGTTTAAAAAGAGAGCGAGGGACGGCGGGACGGTCTCCGTTGTGGCGTCCTGTGTGCGTCCACTGTTCGTCTGTGAGACAGGAAGTGTCAGTGACCGCAGGGAGACGCTGAGGAATGTAAATGTGAGACGAGGGGGGACGAGCGAAGAAGAAAACAGCTGGAGATTCATTACGTGTCAGTTTAATTTCAGAGCTGCGATTCATTACAGAGTGGAAGTGGATTCTGTTTTCTGCCCCCCCCCCCCCACAGAGCTCTGGAAAAAAACTAATTAAAATGAACTTTGCGCTCTGTGATGGGTGGATAATTGTTGCAAGGCATCGGCGTGTGTAATTGAGGCTGGATTTGTTTTACAGGTTTACCTTGTAAATGGGAGCATTTGCATTTTTTTCCCTCAGCTGGTTGTTGCAGGACTCTCGTCGGTTTGAACAGCGTCCAATTGTTTTCAACACGGCGTGACAGCGGCGCCGTTAAAGGTGTTTCTATCAGTTTATTCCTGCTGCTGTTGACCAGAGGAGGTAATTAAAACTGCTTGTTGAGAGTCTAACAACTGTCACCTCAGTGAAGCCACAGAAGTTAGCAGAGCGGTGGAGCTGCTGCCTTCACTCACATTAACACATAAACACAAGGGTTTTTTATTGTGGCTAAAGACTCAGGGAGTCGTAGTCCAGCTCCTCCTCCTCTGTTTCCTCCCCGAGGCTCAATTAGACCCGAGGCAGAAAGGAGATCAATCCTGAACATCTTCATCCGACAGACCCTCCAGAGAGGAGGAGGAGCCTCCCAGGTGTTTAACAGCCAATCAGCATCCAGGAGCCAGATTCCCCCAAACACAGAGACTCCTCTGACCCCCCGTCATCTCGCTGTCTGCTCTGCACACTGAGGCAGGTGATAGGAGGTCAGAGCGTATCCCAGCATGCACCGAGACATCCTGAACACCGCACTGCCAAGAACTGACGACCTCGTGTCACAGGTTGCAGCAGCTTGAAATGAGAGTCATGAAGAAGAAGAAGTCACAAAAATATTTAAAGACAGTCGAATTGTTTTGAGTAGAAGAAGAGTTATTTCCTGTTTAGTTGGATCTAAGGCCCCCCCCCGGTCTGACCTTATGGTTGGTCGTCTTATCTTGGTTCTTTTGTGAGGTCGGCCCGTTATCAGATCAATATTCAGCACTTTTATGATCAAGGATTTGATTTGATTCCACGTGAAATAAATCGATGGCAGCTGCAGAAACATCACGATGTTACGAAGGAGTTCATCTGTTCATCAACAAGCGAGAGAGAGAGAGAGAGAGAGAGAGAGAGGCTGTCGCTAACTGCTAAGCTAATATCAGTTCAAATATCATGAGATCAAGTTTCTATCATAGTTGTTGTTGGTTCCTGTCTCTCTGTGTCATTTTGCATCTCATGGAGTTGTGGTGTCCAACAGGAAAATGTTAACCACCTCTTCAAACAGAGGTTCTGGTTCTGATCCCTTGGGCTCCTGGTCCCTGATGACCTGTACACTAATCCATCCATACCTAGTGACAAACTACCTTAAGTCAAGCCGTGATATACGCCCCCCCCCCATATGAAGGACACAGTCCTCATGATGCCAGTGATCCACCATGTCTCTGACTGAATCACCACCTGCTGGGAGCAGATTAAATATTGACTTGTGGTATTGACTTGTAGATCTAATTTGAAGTGATTGTGGATGAGCAATAATGGTGTAGAAAAATGAGTCGGGGGCCGCTTTAATGGCGAGCTGTCGGCCACTTGTTAAAGGCGCTGTAATTGGCTGGACGGAGCGAATCATTGAGTCGGAGTGGGAACTAGTTTAGGTAGAAGTCGAGGTCACTGTGAAACAAGCCACCTTTGTTTTATGATTGAATCAGAGCGACGCTGCAGAGAGAAATAAATGAAAGAAAATGGCTTGTGTTGAAGGGAGGCCCCCGCAGTCTCCCACAATCCCGCGCTGCCGTCCGAGTATCGCCCACCCTCCTCCGGCCGGCGAGGAAATCTCATCTCAGACGCAGCGCTGCAGAAACGAAGCGACTCTCATTCAGATCCACTACGTCAATATTTGCTCACCGGCCTCAAACCAAATACTCTGATATTGAAAGTCGTCTCACTCAGAGAGGCGAGGAGAAGGAAGAGAAGGAGGAGAAGAAGAGGAAGGAGGAGAAGAAGAGGAAGGAGGAGAAGAAGAGGGAGGAGAGGAAGGAGGAGAAGAAGAGGAAGGAGGAGAGGAAGGAGAAGAAGAAGGAGGAGAAGAAGAGGAAGGAGAAGAGGAAGGAGAAGAGGAAGGAGAAGGAGGAGAAGAGGAAGAGGAAGGAGAAGAGGAAGGAGAAGAGGAAGGAGAAGGAGGAGAAGAGGAAGAGGAAGGAAGCAGCCAGATAAAGAGAGAGAGAGATGGAGATCCTCCACCAGCTCTGATAAGACACTTCAGTCCGGATTTAAAGGGACAGTCCGGACCGGTCTGCCACATCTGCCTCCAACATCTGGTTAACCGCACAAAACGCTTAATTTACGTTGAAGTAGTTATTGAACTTTTTTGTTGAAATATACTTTCATTTCATTCTTTTCTACACTGTTAAAATTTATGATTTGTGACACCTGGATAATTCATATGAGAAAATAAGATGAACTTATTGCAAAAAATAACATTTCCTTGCTGAAAATGGCGGCCATCTTGAATTTTTGGGTGTTTTATCAAAAGAGTGATACCCACGGAGGATTGTGCCAAGTTTAGCATTTGTATCCACATTTGAAACATTCCCTGAAACTATCTGCTGAGCTATTTAAACTTATTTAGCAGTGAAGTGAGTGTTTATGACCCAATAACCCTAAATGAGCAGTTGGTTTCAGCCTCGTAATTTCCACATAACGACTTAATGATCCTGTTTCCTCCAAATTAAAACCACTTTTCTTACCATAAAAACTCCAAATTAAAACGTGATTTTCATATTTAGTTTTAATCATCGTCCAAATATAATTTGTTACATCATCTCCGAGACACAGCTGATCGGTTGATCAGAAAAGTTCATCTGCAGATATTTGGATGATCAGGTCGTTGTTTCAGTCATTTTTCAGATGTGATGATCGGCTGCTTCTCTACATCAACACGTGAAGATGTCTGGGTTTTGGATCTGTGTGTTTTCAGGCAGTTTCTTTCTTTCTTTTTAAACCAAAAATGAAAATATGTAAAAACACGTTGAATTGGAAGAAACGCTCCAATTCCAGTGTTTACAATTTCTTTTTTTAAGCAGGTTGCACGGACGTAAAAGTGACTATTTCAAAATAAAAGCCAAGAGGATAGACGGACAGACAGTTTGTTTATTATTTGTTTATGTGTTTACTGACTGTAAACAGTCACCGGCGTGTGGCCTGAGTCCCTGAAGCTCTGAGTCTGTGCTGTCGGCGGAGTCGGTGTGAGTCTGGTGTTGCTCCTGGATGACGGAGCTGTCGCTGCGTCGCATGTTCGCCGTTACTCACAGTCTGTTCTGGATGCAGGACCGTCCCTCAGACCTGGTCCAGTGGACACGAGTGAAGCTCCAGGTTCTTTAAGATTCCTGCTTCACAGTTTCACCCCCCACACATCATGTGGGCCGCCCTGCACAGCAGCAGCAGTGAGAGTGTGTTGGGATGTTTCCTCTCTGCCTCAGGCTGTGTCGCCTCCCTCCCTCAGATGAAGGGGGGGGGGGGCAGGGACAAAAACCCCTGCCTTTGTCCCCCTCACATCCCCCTGGGTGGCTGCAGGAAGTTCTCAAATGTCTGAAGAGACGCAGCAGATGCTCAGTTATCACACTGCAGTTAGACCTGAGTTTACGGAGGAGTCTTCAGGAGACTTTTTCTTTTTCATTAGCATAAATATAACGAGCACTTTCTCCACTTCTTGTAATTAGGAGCAAACTGTGTCCTGGAAATTTACAGTGAAAAAATCCGCTCATTTCTAAGAAATAATGAAGAAGGTTTCCAGGAAATGATCTGTAGAATAAAACGTTAAAACCGTTATTTCCCACATCCAGACGTCACAGACCCGAGACACAAGTCATGACGAGGCTGAAGCGTCTCAGCAGCTGAAATCAGTGACTTTGTAGTTGAGAGATTTTCACATTCAGTTGCCCAAAGTCACAGTTTGTGTCTGAGCCTCTAGTGTCGGTCTGATGAACTGCAGCTTCGGGACATTTGAACATCAGCTTGTGTGTTTGTGCGTTGAAGTGTGTGTGTGCGGTGGCTGTTCTTTGTGGCTGCATCTGTCTGCCTCTATTGTTTGCAGAGGTCCATCTGCTGGCCTTCAGCCCCCCCCCCCCCCTTCAGGCTTCCCCCTTCTCGTGTAGGCAACAAACACCCCCAACCTCACCCTGTTCCTCCTCCCATCCTCCCCTCTCTCAGTGAGAGCCAGCTGTCCCCCCTCCTCCCTCCATCACTGACGTTCAGTGTCAGACCCTGAAGAGGCCTGTAGTCCAGTCCAGACCTTTAACTCTGGATTAGACCTCAGTGAGACGACAGCGTGCTGCTGGCTGCACTGGTGAGCAGTCATTTTCATTATTTTGCATATTATTTAATTCAACATGCTGCTTAACATAATTAAATATGTGCATATATAAATAAGAAGTAGAAACTAAAATCACAGTAGAGTAGTTTTTAAATAATAATGATTCTGCTTGTTTTAGAGGATTTCTGTTTTTCTTTGTTTTATTTGATTTTGAATAAAATAATTTAAGATTTTGACTCTTGGGTTAAACAAAACAAACACTTTAGAAAAACATGTTCTGACGTTTTATAAACCGAAGAATTCAGAGAAAGTAACTTAGAGACTAAGAAGTACTGAAAATAATAGTTAATTTTATCTGCAGTCTCTCTCCCTCCCCAGCCCCTCCCTCTCTGTAAATATGTTATAAAGATTATATATATGAGAAGTGTACTGAGGTACCTTCTGTTGTGATTCAGTGCTATAGAAATAAAATGGAGTCGAGTTCTAATAACCAGGTTTTTATTTTCTCCCGTTTTCTGTCGACTCGTCCTCTTGACAAATGGAGATGATGAAATGTGATAAAGGCTGTAACACATGCAAACAGAACGGGGCTATAAATGTCTTGTGAAAGGCATTGACGGGCTCAGATTTACTTCTCTGATCAATAATTCAAAATGACAACAGTTAGTATTGATCACTGAGCAGCAGAGCTGGAGAAAGATGATCAAATCAAGTCAGAAATACCTCTGTTAAAATGCACAAGAGCCAGAGAATCAGTGTTCGGCCTGTAACGGTCACCGTGGACGTCTGTGAGTGACGAATCACCTGGTCAGAGTGTTTCTCAACAGCTGTGTCTCAGGTTCAGTTATCCGCTGGTTTTGTGACGTAATGTTGTACCACAAAAACTCTCAGGACTCGGCCTGAGCAAAGGTATCGTGGAGCGAAACAACATGAAACACGGAAGAACATTTATTTTGAAATTCTTTTAATTGTAATTGTATTACTTCATGATCCATTCAAACACTGTGATGGCATATTGGTCTTTTCCATTCAAACCTTCTATAGGACTCAGCTGTAACCGAAAATAATGAATCTGAGTTAAAATGGATAATACAGAAGTAAATAAATAAAAAAACATACACACCAGAAACTAAACCAATCCAAGTAACTAAAACCATTTAGTTTGATTCAAGAAAGAATCTGAGCAGCAGATTGTTTATTCATCTTTAAAGGTCTCTTTGTCATTTCCGGACACACAGTTATAAAATTAAAGCAACAGTTTGGAGCTCAGCGAAACTGTTTAATACAAATTTTAATATGTTTAATATTTATTTCATATTTAAAGGATTTAGTAAAGAACTAACCTGAAACTAAAGTCAAGTATCGTCAGCGTAGAGTGAGATCTAATGCGGTGTATTATAATCTTTTTCCTCTTGTTACCGGAGCACTTCACTAAATGTTAGATTATATTACAGCTTTAATCACAGTCATAAAAATGGACCAAATGCAACCATTTCCCCTAAAGAGGCTCATTTTTTGTAACAGAGCTGCATCTAATAGTAATTTTCATTATCGATTAATCTGCCGATAATTAATCGATTAGTTGTATAAGGCCCGTCACAGCTTTGTTTGATCAACAGAATATATTCAGGTTGTTGTTATTTTATACAGACAATGTTCACAGCAGTTGGAACAAGCAAATTTTGGTATTTTAGTTTTCAATCATTATTGGATTTTCAAAATAGTTGCCAGTTAATTATCTCACCAAATAATACTAATAATTGTTTCAGCTCTACTTGGTGATCATGTGATAAATGGATGTATCATGTAAATATTGGGTGTCACTTGTGCTTTGATGAAGCTCCTTAAAAAAACGAATAAATGTCTAAATATTCACAGTAAAGCAAATACACACACTGTCAGTTAAATGACCTTTAAGTTTAGTTTAAGTTGTTGTGAGTCTGTAAATTGGATTTTAATGTTGTGGGTGAATCAGGGTGTGTATAAGTGTTGCTGCGGCAGTGCATTATATTTTTTAATGATGTCATAGTCAGGAGTCAGGATACTTCCTGTATGAGAGGTGGAGTAGAAACTTTGACGTTTAGCTCCTCCTCCCTCTTGGTCGTCCTCTGCGGTCGCAGCAGGAGAGATAAACCAACACAATCATCTCATTTTGCTCAACAGATGTCCATAATCCGGCCTAATCCAACATGTTAAATGGTTGTTGTCTCTGCAGCGAGTGCGGGGCGCCGACCCTGGCACCGAAGCTTCCCCCAGGCCAGTTGGACTCCCTCAGACCCCCTCTGGTCCCGGTGTAGAGCTCTCAGCTCCTCGCCGTTCTGCCAAGTGGAGGCTGAATTAATAACGTGTCTGTTTCTGTGGCCATATGTGAGGCTATTTATGACGAAGAGGGGGAATGTGAGCGGGCGCTCGAGGAGGAGGAACGACTTTAGCTTGGCCTTCGCTCCGTGACATATCCCGCCATCAGTGGATACATTTCAAAATAAAGGTCTAATACTGATTCATGATGTCCTCATCAGCAACACAGGAACCGACCTGTCTCCTCTGACTCTCTGATGGGACTTTCATGTTCAATCCCATAGTTAATCTTTCTGTTGTCATGACGACTGTTCCAATATAAAATGGTGATTTTTTTATAGCTGCTGTAGCATTTATGACCTTCAATAAAATCACACTGTTATACTCACACAGCGGTCTGACAACAACAGTGCCCAGTTGATAAATCCCTCCGTTAAATGACTCATTTGTCCCCTCAAATTTCAAATCAGCCCCTTAAATAACTTTTATTCCCTCAGTTCAGTAACTCAGACCCTGAAACGACTCGATCGCTGCCTCACATTCATAATTCATCTCTTCAAATGACTGAATCTTAAATCTTAAAGCTGCTGTATCATTTCCAGACTGAAACAGTTCACCTGCAAAACATGTTTAAGGCCCGTCAAAGATAAGACAACTTTTTTATTGATTATAGATAAGTAATCATAATAAGTATGTCCTGGTATCTCAGATTAAAATCAAATTGAGGTCCATGGTGAGGCTGTAAAGGCGACAAAAAAACTTAAGTGAAAGTGATAACACTACGCTATTAATTTGAAGGAATGAATTATAATTTGACGGGACAAATTATCAGAAGAACGAGACATTTAAAGATACAGAGGGATAAAAACACGTTAATTGAACAGAGACGTGAGTAACGCGATGGAGTCATCTGTCAGAGCTCGTTCATTCACCCAGATGTTTAACGTCGTGTTGTTTTGTGATTTAGAGGAAACAGGAAACACTTTGACTTGAGGTGTGACCCGCGTTACGGCCGTTGAGTCTATTATAAATGATTTGGGTTTGACGGCTGATGACTGATGGGTCTGTTCTGGATCAGCTGGTGTGGGCAGATAAAATCCTATAGTCTGTGATAAAGAAGTCTCTTGTCAGTCGTTCTCATCCAGCATCTCAAACTCTGGCCTTTTTTCTTTTTTTTTGGCCTCTTCAGCACAAACGTCTGTGCACATCAACACGACGAGCTGCTGCTTCTGTCCAGGTTTGTTTCGGTTGGAGAAGGCGTGACAGTCTCGGAGTGTCTGTTGGAGGTCGTGCAGCTCCGGAGCTGCGGCCGCGGTTCAGTGTGTTGTCTGGTGGATTTACTCAGCCGTGAGGTTTCGACTGTCACAGACTGACAGAGCGTCTTTAGTGCAGACTTTACAGTTTTCAGCTGGTCTGCAGGTTTGTCTCCAGCTCTACTGGAAACCGAAGAGGTCGTCTCCATGGTGACGTTGTCCTCCATTTGTAGGTGTGAGCGGAAAGCTGAACAGATTCGATCATCACAGATTTATAAACAATTCTTAAGTCGTCCTTGTTTACAGTGTAACACAACAGATGTCTATGAATGCATCATATATATTCGATTAACTATATTATTAATCTGTAGTGATGGATCAATGGCCCCAGTTTCACTTTGTGCTTTACAGTTTTACTACTGCCAAACAAACATGGCCGTCCAGTGAAAAAAACATGTATCTCCAAAATACTGGAGCACTAAATTCTCAAGTTGTCTTTGTCAACATGAAAACCATTTTGTCTCAATGTAGTTTTACATCTCCTCTCCAGGAGCTCTAGTAACAGTTTTTAAGAATCTAATGCAAGAATTCCCAATTTTTCTATGTATTATATTCTCATAAACTGAGTGTACTGAGTGTTTTCACTATTTGATGACATTTTATGGACATTACAATTTAAAATGAATTGATAGATTTAAAATCAGGCCTTAAAGCTCCACGTTTTCTTCTTCTTCTGTGTTTTATTTGTGTTGATCCATAAGAAGATATATTTGTGGTTTTAAGAACCAAAAACCATCTCAGTGAAGTGTAGCTGACTGTTTCCTGAGTGATCCAATATAAATAAAGCAGATTTCAGGTGAAAACACTCAGAGAAACCAAATCCTGCAAGGTCTGGATGGTGGGTCCAGGTGGGCGGGGCTTGGTGACTGCTTTGTTGTGACATCACAAAGTTCCAGAAGTCCTGACGGCTGGTTTTAAGGCTCAGTTTCTGAATACAGGCTGTGTGCATTTCTCTGTGGACTGAGGCTTTGATACTTTCACAGTATTAATATAGAAGCTAGAACTGATCTATAATCTATAATCACACTACACATGGACACAGACCTTTACACTGGAGGAGCTTTAATGGTATTTTTCTAGTATAGCAGCTCTGTGTTCTCTGCGTTCTGACTCTCAGTGTGAACAAGGTGACGGAGGCGGCCGAGCTTCAGCCCAACCTGCTCGAACAGACGCTAAGCGGCCATTTAATCAGCACCAGTAACGTCTCCTGCTGCTCTCTCTGCCATTCTTCACTCTCCTATTATCTGCGATTAGGAGAGCAGAGTGGAGATGATCAGTGGACGCAGCAGCCGTGCTGTAATTTCTCCCCGGCTCTTCACTTAATATAGAGTTTGACCTTTCGGCACTTTGTGATTGTTGCTGCCGCCGGTCAATATTCTCCTCTCTGGCTGAAGGTGTGGGTCCGTCGGCTCGGTAAATAAACGTCTTCATTACAGCGACGGGCTGGAGTCACATTCTTCTCCGTGATCATTTCTGCTTCACACGGTGATTTGGTTCGGCTGAGGGGAAAAACCGAGGGAGGTCGGCCATGTTTCTCAGTGGAGGGGAGTTAAGACGCTCAGATTTCAACTAAATTAAACAGTCACGACTGAATGTGCCTGTACCGTGGGATGCTGAGTTGTAGATGTGAATTAAGTCACTCATTAATAAACTTCTGAAACGTATGGAAGCCCTTTACTCCATGAAAAAGAAAAAAAGAATAGAAACAGGAATGACACAAGTGAAATTATAAGAAACTAATACTCTCATTTTAAATTTTAAAATCATAATTAAACATTTTGACTCACTAATAAATACCACTGAATAATAGAGTATTGATTATTTTATGGTCATCATAGAAACACTGCTGCATGATGTAACAGGACCAACAGTTGAAGGTGGACGGCTTTAAAGACTACAGTACCCATGAGCCTTAGCTGCGGTTGCCATAGAGCAGTAGCAAATTTGGATTACATCATAGCAACTGTAATCAGTGGCCTAAAGCGTGAAGGTGAATCAATTAGATTAAATAGATTAAAGCTGCAGTTAATTATTATTTTCATTATCAATGAATCTGATTATTATTTTCTTGATTAACTGATTAATCATTCAGTCAATAAAAAGAGGTGACGGCTTCAGATGTTGTTTGTCCGACCCGATAGATAAAACACAAAGATATTCAGTTCACAAAGAGAAGAACAGAAAATTTTACATTTATTTATTTGTAAATGATTAATCAATTATTGCAGCTGTAAAATACAGGAAGTTAATTGTTAAAATTAGTTCAGAAAAACTCAGTTGATCCCTGGAGGGGAAAGTGCTTCGTTACAGTTGCTCATCACGCAGCTAAGAAAGAGAAAGTAAATAAGTAAAAACAGAGTCAGATTACTAATAATGATAATAAATAGCAAGTGTGAAGAAAAATGTACAAATGCAAATATGCAAAAAATACAAATTAATGTGCGAAGTAAAATCAGTGTGGACAAAAATTAAAACATGCAAAGTAGATGAACAGTAATTAAAATGTAATATACAAAGTAAACTGGTGAATAAACGGTAAATTAACTGTAGTTAAACAAATGATGAGAATAAACATGAGTCCTAGCTGTAGATTCAAGTTGTAAAAATGACTCAACTGAATAACTGGATGTCCACAGGAAGGAAGAAGCTCCAGTGGCGTTCAGGGTCTGAACAGAACGCCGTGTAGAGGAAGTAAACATTCATTCTTCTGTCAGCTGTTGTTTCTTCTTCTCTTTGCTTTTGCCAATTCCTTCACCTCAGCCCAGCGTGAAAACTCTTTCTGTTGAACTTTTCGTATTTCCATTTCAAAACTGATTTTCCAAAGTCAGCCCAAAAAAACCAAAACAAACAATCTGTCAGACAGGAAACGTAAATGTCCCTTCAGTATAAAAGCGTCAGCAGTGTCGCCTGCCGGGCCTCGTCCTCTCTGTCGATGGCGAGGTGAATCCCCACCTCTCCCCGAGGCTGATGGGAAGTGACAGGAAGCCTCTGTAATGAAAAGAGTGTGCTCAGGCAGGAAAATGACGCCACGACACAAAGAGAGCTTTTTATTAAAATGAGGGTTGCGCTGCGAGGCTTCAACAGACCCTGAGAGGTTTCAGAGCGACTCGCATCAAGCCGCTTCTGCACTTGTTTTATTTTCCTCTTGTTGTTGTTTTCATTTACATACCAGCTCTCCCGCTGTGTGGGCTGCGAGCTGCAACTGTGATCGAGTGACAAGTCCTGTATAGCAACATTTCTGCGTGCGCCTGTGATGCTGCACAAGTGGAATAAAGACAGAAATCCCTCTCTGGCTGCTGCTTTTAGCCTCTGAACAAACACGGCTTCAGTCTCACATCACAGCGACAGACACGAGCCGAGCTGACATGCTATTTAACTTGTAATAAAAGCAGAGGAGGGTCCCTCTGCCAATGGGGAGCATGAGATTTGATCATTTATTTTTTATTGAGAGGAGCTGTGGTGAGAACAGCGGGCAGTGTCAGCGTGTCACAACAGCCTCCATTACACTCCAGCTCTTCAACCAACCGCCATCACTCTGCGGCGTGAACTCTAATAGACTGGAAATGTAGGAAAGAGTGGTGTTTCAACCCAGATCCTTTATCAACTTCCATTCATCTGTGTGGCGCAGTGGCTCTGTCACTTCTGAAAACCCAATTAGCATAGATTGGCGATTGAAATCTCAGCGATGGTGATGATGATAGCTGGAAACTCGCAGCGGGCTCGGCTCAGAAACAGTTTTGTTTCTGTTTTGGCATTCAGTCGGTGAAACATCTTCTGGGCACTTTACTGAAAAATTAATTGAGATGATAAACAAACTGCAGTTTGAAGCTGCTCGCTGTGATTTCCTGTGTTATTCTCTCCTCAAAAACAGAAAGAAATCAAAGAACCTGAAGGCAGCAGGCCGACAGAAAAACAAAGTGATTAGGGTCGGCGCTATTGATCGACTGAAGAGGCATTGTCACTAATTCTGTGTCTGTAATTAAAGTTTCTTTCTTTGGGTCTATTTACCAAGTCAACACAGCGCCTGCTTTTTATCTTTTTGTGCCATGAAACTACTGTTGACTTGTTCATCAGGACGTGATAATACGCACCATTTTGGTTTTTTAGAAAATAATTCAGACTTTTTTCAAAAGTAACAAAACCCGACGGGCACTGGAAGTCTTTGTTTGTTCTCTTCCATCCTATTTAGTCGTTTTCTTGATTAATTTATTAATTATCCAACCTATAAATGTCTGTCCTTGTCTTTCAGTTGCGTACTGTAGATTCTCAAAACACTGTGGTGGTTTTAATTCTGTCCAGTCACTTCTACGTTCTACGCTTCAAGCTTCAAATGTGAGTTTCATTGACAGTATTTTAAAAACAAAATCAAAATAACGGCAAAGCAGAAGTGATCAGGTTTAAATCTGGAAAGAAGAAAGGTTGTTGTGAAACAGAGAAAGCGTTTTGAGAAAATAACCAAAGTGCTTTTTACTTTTACAATCTTTAAACATCAACTGTTTGTAGTTAAACATCTGGAAAATGCTTAATTACTTATCACAGTCATCATTGATCCACTAATCAATACATTGATTGATCGTTGAGTCCGGGTCGTGCACATTTCCTTCTGTCGGTTCGACATAGTGGCTGATGTTGTGTCACATTCCAGTGAACATGAGGAAAATGAGGCCCAGGGCGTGTTTGATTTGCATTTAAATGGATTTATTGTCCGCTGTCGGTGTGACGGGCGGAGACTGACCACATGATCAAACTGTTGTTTCTTGCTTCTTTTTTTTTTTTCCTGTGTGAGGAAATGAGGAATTGTGCTGCCTGGATGTAGCAGTGAAGGATCACAGTTGTTGTTTGGCTGCGTAATGAACATTTTAATGTGATTGTTATCTGCTGGTAGACGGGAGCAAAGGAGCAGCGACACTGACAACCGGCACTGTTTAATATGGAGACGGGAACACTGTTGAACCATCTGGAGCATCCACAGTTACTGCTTCTCCTTCACTCCATCATTTCTAAAAGATGTCTGCACAATATATATATTCTTTTAAAAGCAAACTGCCTCCAAACTGCAGTCTGTTGTAGAACTAAACAGATAAAATAAATCTTTATTACTCAGAATAACTGTCTGGATCCATGTATTGATTCTTGTGCTTGATACTGATGTTGCTGAGAAGATCTAAAAGCACATTTATAACCTTTTCCCACCAAAATCTGCAGGTATTAGCAGGTTTTTTAAAGGTGGTTAAACCCGGTGATAAAAGCCACTGCAAGAAGAGCGGTGTCATCACATGTACTTACAGAGCACACAGAAGTGTCCGTGTGAGACACTTCGATCTGTGATTGTGTGTCTTTTAAACTTATTTGGAGGCTGCAGCTTCGCTCTTTCATCCTCAGGCGCAGTGTAGCCGCAGTGTTTCTGGTTTAGCACTACCATACTGGTGAGGTGACAGGTGTGTTCACAGAGCAGATGAATACCTGTGACTACTGCAGAATCATGTGACCCAGGTGTGAATGCTGATTGTTCCCTTACCAAAGCCCAATGTTAGTGGGGCTCAGCGGGTTTTTGGACGTGTGGAAAAGAGGCTTAACTTGTGTTTTCTGCATAAATGTGACAGAAACCAGTGAAAACAAAGCAGCTTCTGTTGGTAAAATGAAATGACATTAATTACACAGCAGCAGGTTTAAGCCACAGTATCAGTGTCTCTGTGGAGGTGGTGACGTTTTTCTGTCGAACACTTTGATCCAGACTGAAATATCTCAGCTTTTCCTGTCAGACTGGAACATGAATTTTCATCAGTTCAACACATAAAATGATTCTGATCAAAAACAGGACTTTACTGACCGATCCGATCTTAAGTCACGTCGATGTAGTCACGTCAGGAGCTTCTTCCTGATCTCTGACTCGACTCACAGTGGACTCCTGAACCTGGACGAACCTGCAGGTTTTGTCGTATTTAAGCGTGCGACAGTCGCTCGGCGTCCCTCCCCTCTGCACCGGTGACCCCCGCTGGGTCGCAGCCACTGGCCCCGCCCATCGCTGTTCGAACAAACGCTGTGTTCTCTGGCTCAACCTCCACCTCCACATGTGGAAGCAGCGGGGGCCTTGGTCTCCCTGATGTCCCCTTTGCCAAACTGTGGGCCCGGGGCCAGACTCTGTCCTGTGTGCCCCTGCTGATAAGCTGTCCTGCTGCCAGGGGGGGGGGGGGGGGGGGGTGTTCCGCCTCTGCAGGAAATCAATCAACAACAACAGAGGCTGGTTTCTGGGACGAGAACAGTCCACGTACTCAGATAAACTGTTCCCGAGTCCATTTCACTGGCTCTGGTTCTTTAGTTCATGTGGCAGGTTCAGATTTTACATTTAATATGAGACGATGTGAAAAGGATACAAACAGCAGGAACATTTATCTCTGCACCGACCTCCTAATCGCACCTTAGACACTAAAGTTAGAAAATACATTCAGTGCAACGAGGAAGGTGTGAGGAGGTTTTCGGCTTTTCGTTGCTGTAGTTTCGGGAAGATGTCAAGATTTGAATTTTAGAGAAAAGTCTAAACCTGTCAAAGTCTTTCCTTCTTCCTCTAAACAAAAAGCTTTTAATCTGAAGGGTTGAAACTTCAGAAATGCAGATATGGAAAGTTTATCCTTGACGTCAGAAACAGTTGTAGAAGAAATTATTCTCATCACATGCAGTAGCTCCATTTAGTGGCTTTTCTGGAGCTTTCAGTTGTATTGCACAGTCTTCCTCGGCAGATGGAGTTCACCATTTGCCACTGAATCGTAAATGTTGAAATTTCCATGGACAAGACAAAACATCCTTAAAGTCTAACATCCATAATTCCACAAGAGCAGGACGGTGAAGATCCTGGGAGATGATCAAAAGCTCCGGTCTGCTACTAAATGGACCTTTTGTCTCCTGGAGTCGATGCCACAGCTGATTATTTTTCACTTTTATTGATCTAAAGCTGCGAGTGCAGGACCTTTTAATGAGGAGGAGGAGGATTTCTATTGTTTTATTAGTGGAGTGAAGGGTTTGAGTTTTTCTTCTTCTGTGGTGGAGGAAGGACAGACTGCAGCTGTCCGTCTCCTCAGCACCTTTCAGGGGTGAAGGGCCTCGCTGGTAAATGGAGTGTAAACAAAGAAAACGTCTGGCAGCTGCACTGATGGAAATCTGAACAGCTCCTAATGCGTTTTCAGCAGCCTCGTTATCTCAAAGGCACACTATCAAAACAGAGTACATAATGAGCATGGATAATCCTGCCGCTCGCCGCAGCCGCAGTAAACAGCCGACGGAATGACCTTTACCGCGGCCGTCGAGCGATGGCGGCGTTCTCAGTTAAATTCTGCCAGTGGAGTGGAGGAAGACGGCGAGTTCACAGATACTCTCGTGTCTGTTTAACAGTGACTGAGAGGTTATAAACATCTGTACAGTTAACAAAGAAAAAGGTCCTGATTACAGCTGTTAGAGTGAAGCGCTGTTCCCTGAACGCACCTTATTTATCCCTTCGATTTTCTTATATTCAGTCGGTTTAAAGATCGACCCACAGACTGTTTCATCTTCCTGCATCCTCCAGATTGTTAAAGTTGTGACTGAAAGTGAAGCACTGAAATCAAATGAAGTGGGAAATGAAATTGACTCTTTGGGTTAAAATGCACTTAAAGTTAGAGCTGCACGATTAATCAAAACATAATCAAAATCACAATGTGGCCGAGAGCAATATCCAAATCACAGGAGCTGCAGTTTTTTTTTTATAAAAATAAAATGTGTTACATTGTTGTTCATTGTTAGCATTAGCATTGTTAGCACCTTAAGTGTTGTGGTGCTACAGAGCTACAGATCATATTCTCCAGATGTAAAGGAAACATGTTTGTTTGGTACAAGACCAGCGCTAACCCTAACCCCAGCTTAAAGTTTCAGTGATGAGAGAAGTTGAAGTGACAGAGTAAACTGTTTAAAAACAGCAACAGTGATATGTGGATAAAATGTTATATGTGGAAACAAAAAAAAATCTGATTAAATCTTAATTATTCGAAGGAAAAATGTGTTAAAACGTTGAAATATGGAAGAGATTTATTGACTTTGGAGCATCTGTCGTTTAAGTTACTGTATCTGTAAAGTTGAAGCGACTAAAGTGAAGTGAAGTGTCCGTCCGAGTTGAGAAATGAAGTAGGAAATGAAATGAAGGCATCGAAAGAAGTTAAAGTGGCAGTTGAAGCAGTAGCACTGACACAGATTGAAGTGGACGATGATATTTTAGCACTGTAAGATTGAAGTGTTAGCTAAAGTACTGAAAGGAGCTGAAGTGTTTCAGGTGAAAGGGTTCCAGCTTCGTCTCAGATCCTGAAAACTCAGTTTTAAACTAAACGTGGTTCAGTTCAGTTTGTAAACATCAATAGAGATTCGTGGAATTTAAGATCCAGTGGTTGGATCTGTGTTAACTGGAGGTCAGACTAATGAAGGAAGCATCAGACGACGTCCGTCACCCACAGTCAGAGAGGAGGAGGAGTCTGTTGTCTCTTTAATTAAATATCAGAGCATCAGGGATTCACACTGTTCCCACTTAGGAAACATCCTCGTCATCACCTGGATAATTAATAATGACTTAACGAACTCTCCTGGCTGTTCACATAGTTTCCTTGCCTCTCATCTTAGTTGTATGGTAAAGGACACAAGTGATGGAAACGAGGAGATATTTTATAGTAATGAGGATCATCCAGTGTGTGAGTGTACTCTGGAAACCGGCCACGTCACATGAACCCACTTCCCCCCGTCCCATCAGCTGCCGCTCGGCTCGGTGCAGCTGTGACTGGGCTCTGCCAGCTCCGGGCCCTTCAGCAGAGATGACCGGCCCTCCAGTTCCAGCTGACTTTCTCCATCTCCAGCACTTTTTAATGGGAACGCTCCCAAACTTTCAATTAGCGGAGTCCCTCAGCCAGCAAACGGCGGCGGTGATCAGTGTGGAGAGGAGCGAGGGGACTACTGAGGAAGAACAAAGAGAAGATGAGCTCGTATCAATCTTTAAATTCAGAAACATCCAGAGATGTTTTCTCAGCTCTGGAAAGCTTCCAGAGCTCAGAAGTGTGTGATTGATGGCAGCAGGACTCGAAGTCGCTCTCTCTCAGATTTGGCAGCTGCAAGTTACAGCAGAGTAAACTGGATCTGACCAGGAAGTGAAGCTTCATTCAGTTTCTTACTCCTCAGTCCTCAGCAGAATCACGGTACATGAGCGTGTCTTCAGGTGGTAAAAGTATCCGCTGGTTCCAGGAGAGTTGAATTCCCACTTCAACTTTTTCTTTAAACAACGTCGTCTAATTAGCAGAATACCCATGAGCCTCGGCCAGAGACGAGCCCGCCCCTGAGGTGCGAATCAGAGCGGCAGCGAATTAAAAACCTGTCGTCGTTACGGTCGAGAACAAACCAGTGAATTCACCCGAAACTGACCCAGAATTTAAAAGTGAACAGATTCAAGCTGCAGATTGTGTTTTCAGCACCGTCATCTTCAGCTTCCTCCGAACAGAGTTTGAAGCCCGGGACTCGTGGTTCAGGTCTAACTCCAACTTTTTATGACCACAGGACATCTTTTATTCTGAAAGTTTTACCGGGAGTCAAAGTTCCAGTCCAGTTCCTGGAAGCAGGTGATGTTGAGTTAGAAGCCGAGGAAGAAAAGTGCTGCTGGAAACTGTTTTAAAAACTTTGACAGGGATGTCTCAGACTGGTCTGTAGAGTAGGTCCAGTCTTCATGTTGCTCATAGACGCCTTATCTCCGGGCTACCTCAGGTCTAAGACCAATGTTACCATGGTAACAATCAAGGACACCTGCGTTGACCACTGTCACCCAACAACAGAAAAACAGGAAAACATGGCTCATAATTTGTGCTTTGCTAACATTGTTATGATGCGAGCAACGAGGAGAGTTTTTAGAGATGGCAGCCATTTTGTTTTTTATTGTTTCACTCTTCGCTGAATTTCCAAAATAAAACTTCCTGGTAGCTTTGAATTCTTCCTAAAGACAAAGAATTTCTGCTGGGTAAACAGAGCTCAGCGGTTGGATGCAGTTCCTCGGTCCGCCATTTTCTTTTTATATTGAAAAAAATCTTAATTTACCCAGAATTCATTGTACCACAGTCCTTAAGAGACTTAAGATAGTCAAGAACTAAAGTAACAACAGATGAAACAGATGAAAGAGATGAAAACAGACGTATCTAAATATCACCAGCCCCAGGACTCCAGTTTTGTTTTTATTTAACTGCAGGAGATTATGAGTCATCCAGGCTCTAATCACTTTAAGACAATATTATTTCACTAATACATCCAGCTGGACAGAACATCACTGATAAGAGACACAGCCAAACTGATGAATACTACATCCCAGAAGAAGAATAAAACAGGCTGCAGAACAAATCCTCCAGGAACTCCACAGGTTCATCAATCAGTGACGAGAATACGGAGAAGTTCAGATTTGATAAAAGGAGGAAAGCTATTCTTTAAAGATGTATATGCTGCAGAATAATAGACAGTAGTAATTCCAGTGTTGGAATATTTCAGTTGCATTGAACCATCTGTTTCCCAACAGACTGACGCCTCGGTGCTGAACGATAAATAAAATGTTGAGTCTTTAACTCGTCAGGCGGCTTTCAAACGATTTCTCTTCTGGTTGTTAGACTCGACGGACGTGTTGAAGAGTCAGAAACACTCTCTCGGTCTCGTGGTGTTTTCTTTTACACTCGGCCTACATTAGTGAGTCCTCGTCGTGTCTGAAGAGCCACACCTGAGGGGCTGTAATGGAGCCAAATGTGCAATCGACTCCTTCCTCAGAGGCACTTGTGTGATCCAGAGGGTGACGAGGACGACACAGTTTGGCTCACCTGGTAGAATAAGTACCACGAACACGAGCGAGGTTCAGACCCACCTCTGTCTCCCGCCTCTATCAAATGAATCACATAATAAAGTCAAGAAAACGCTGCATAAATACTTAGATTGAGTTTTTCGTTGGTGCGGTTCTCTGACTTCTTCTTCTAGGATTTGAGACGGCCAGACGCAGCTTCTGTACGCATTACCATTCTCTGACACTGTGCTTAAATCCCCCCTGTTGGTTGGATGTTTCAGATGGATATCAGTTTGATTTGAGTGTGTCCGTTACAGGCAGAGATGCAGGACTATCATTATATTCACCTCACAGAGCGGGGCGTACCTTTCTCTCAAGGATAAAAGCCCTCCAGGTTCAAGAGAACCCGGAAGGTCATTTAACAACACTTAATCCTGGTTTAGAGGAATCTGCAGGATCCCCACAGACTCCTCTGTCCATCTGGATGAAAAATATTCCATCTGCTGCATAACAAATACTGTTTTTATATCTATCCTGGTCCCTAATCCAACAAACAGTGAAGTCAACAAAAGAAAAAATATCTGCAATATTAGAGCTGAAATTATTGAGCAAAACAATGTTCTATATTCACCTAATGTGTTTCATTCAGTTCATAAACAACAAACACATCGACTATTTAAACCTGGTCATTTCTGAGCTGCAGCTGCTGGTGACGGTTGATCAGGTCATGTGATCAGAGTCTTCTGGAGGATGGTTCATTGACTTTTTAAATCTTTCCTTTGATTATTGTTTCAGTCGTTGTAAGAACTTTATTTTTTGACCCGTTATTTTCCTGCTAATTTTCTGGAAAGTTTCCTCATAATTTCTTAAAAATGATTCGGTATTTAGCTGAAAACTATGAGGAGATTTCTAAGACACGACGACCTTTGATCCTAATTGAAAGTGTTTCTACATTTTTGAAGTAGCTTCTCGTTAGGTTTGAGCTTTTACGACAAAACCAGTAAATGATGTAGAAACTAGTTTAAAACCAAACCAGTTTCAGACATGAAATGTTCCCGACAGTGTTTGTTGGTGTAACTGAGAGAGTTTTATCTGTTGATTTATCATCAGTCTGAAACAATCAGTCAGAATTTAACCTACACGCAGCATAAACATCAGTTAAATTAATATTTATTGATAATCAAGCAGATCAATAATGTATTGCTTGAAGAAGTTTGTTTATGAACTATTTTCACTTTCCTGATTACATCATTCAGAGCTCCGTATTTTCTTCTTCTTCTGTGTTTTATTTGAAGTGTTGATCCATCAGAAGATATAAAAACCATCTCAGTGTAGT
>NW_019525290.1:43644-45850 GCF_002814215.2 Seriola lalandi dorsalis
CTTAATAACTGTGAAAACAAACTTTCTACACTTCCCTTATAATTAGGATCAAACTGTGTCGATCTTTCCTGGAAGTTTCCTGCTCAGTTGAAGCTAAATTTTAGGAAATTATGAAGAAAGTTTCCAGGAAATAATCTGGAAAATACAGAAGCAGTAAATACAGCATTACCAAAGGAAAGAGCTGTGTAGATATGTTGATGAGGAGTCGGCGCTCTGATGACTCTTGACGCCTCGTGTTTTCGTCGGCCCGTGGCGTTCTGTATTTCTCTGGAAGTAAATCCTCTTTAATCTAACTCCAGGTGTCTGGAAAAAGCTCTGAGAGCATCTTGAACGTGGCGCTCTGATACCTGCTGATATTTTCCCTCTTCATTCACTTTCTCGTCGCCTCTCTCCGGGAGGGACGGGGCTCTGCTCTCCAGCCTGGAGAGGCTTTAAATGAGTGACCTTTGAGACAATCGGAGGTGCCCCGGCTCCGACACATGCTGAATGGCGAGCGGCGGCCCCCGGGTCCCGATGCAGGCGGCTGCTCGCGCTGCCTGTGGATTACATTGATCCCCTGAAACAATGGGGCCCCACCACGCTCATTGTTGAGGGGGAATTAATAAATAACATGTGAATAAATGCAGCGGGGGCTTTGTGGAGACTGGGGGTTTAACTCTGTTCACTGTGGAGGACTCCACTGTGAATCATTCTACTGTCTCTTCTTCTTTTGTCTCTGACGCTCCGACAGGTTCAAACTGTCACATCAAAGTCTGAGCCAAAGATTTTACTTTATTTTAATTCATATATTCAACTTGTTTTTGTCAGTGTTCGTAAAATCTAACATTTATTAAGTCCAGGTTTGACAAGTTCATATTGAATAGGAGACAAAATTAACTCATTAATAACTTTAATATCATGAAATAGAGATTTTATACTCGTTAGAACTTGACGGATTCTGACACTAAAATAAATATTTTGATAATCAGTCAAATGGAAAAGCCAAACAGATTTAGTTTCCAGCTTCTCAAATGGGAATATGTATATTTTTATTCTTTTATTATGGTAAACTGAATATATCTTGATAAAATAAGACGTTTGAAGACGTCTTCTTATGTTTCAGTAACTGGTGATTATCTCAACAAGTTATTGATTAATCGAAAAAATACCTGAAAGATTAATTTCAGCCTCATGAACCAAACGTCTCCAAATTAGCTCCATGAAAATGATCTAAAAATAATTTTAAGTTCTAAATGTAAATGTTTGTTGATTTTTTAAAAGTCTTTTATTTCTTGTAATTCAAATACTAATATATTAAATAACAAAACATCTGAAAACGTCTTTCACAGTCATTATAGGAATTTTTATAAGCAAAAACATTTTATGGATGAAAGTTTATTTTTGAGTCTTTGAGCTGAAGCAGTATTAGTACTATTATTAAAGGGTACTGGTAGAAGCTGAAGTACTAGAGGTTTTAGCAGTAGTAGAAGTTGTACTTGTATTAGCCGTGGTCATAATGGTTATTACAGCAGTAGTTGTCATAGTAACAACAGTTGTAATGTGACGCTGCAGAGGGGAAACTACAGTCACAACAAAATATTACAATTAAAACAGTTTGTCTCCTCAGAGTTTAATCGTCCAATCAGAAGCAAGATCAGGACGTTCACTTCCTGTTTATAATGAACAATAAAGCACAAACCGAAGACGTCACATTCCACTCTGCTTTCTGACATTTCACAAACAAAACAGTAAATAAGTTCATTAATAAAACAATCAACAGCTGGATCCTGATGAAACATGTTAAACTTTATTAATCAGTTAAGATTGATTGATGATTCAACAGGAAACAACAAAAACAATAAAGACTGTATTAAACTTTAGGTTCAGATATATATTTTATGTAAAGATTCATCACCGTCAGTTAAATCAGCTGTGATTCAGTCTGTGACTCGGAGGTTGTTGTTGTTGTTGTTTTCGTCGTAAACAGGAAGTCATCGTCTCTATTTTAGTGGCGCGTCTTTATTCTGAGGAGAGGATGGAGAGAGTGATAAAAGCTGATTACAGCAGATCTGGACACAAAAGGAGAAACTGTAGCTCCTGAAGAAACTCCTCCTCCTCCTCCTCCTCCTCCTCCTCCTCCTCCTCCTCTTCCTCTCAGCCCCCTTTTAAAAAACACTTCTGTTCCACCTTAAGTCTCCAGCTTGTGTTTTAAGGAGGACCAGCTGAT
>NW_019525290.1:46322-46417 GCF_002814215.2 Seriola lalandi dorsalis
ACCCACAGACCCACTGTAGTCCATAGAAAGTGCAGAAAAGGCAGCGGCAGCAGGAGAAAGGGCAGCGGGATGGAATATAAAATATTTAGAGAGCC
>NW_019525290.1:46860-48525 GCF_002814215.2 Seriola lalandi dorsalis
GTAGTACCAGTAGTACCAGTTGTAGTATCAGTAGGTATCAGTAGTAGTATCAGTAGGTAGCAGTAGTACCAGTTGTAGTATCAGTAGTACCAGTAGTAGTATCAGTAGGTATCAGTAGTACCAGTAGTAGTATCAGTAGGTATCAGTAGTACCAGTAGTAGTATCAGTAGTACCAGTAGTACCAGTTGTAGTATCAGTAGGTATCAGTAGTAGTATCAGTAGGTATCAGTAGTACCAGTAGTAGTATCAGTAGTACCAGTAGTACCAGTTGTAGTATCAGTAGTAGTATCAGTAGGTAGAAGTAGTACCAGTTGTAGTATCAGTAGTACCAGTTGTAGTATTATTAGTATCTTTATTCGTCACAGACTGATTTACAGTCACAGGTGTTGGTTCTGTCAGCAGCTCTAGGGCTGATGGGAAATGTAGTTGCGCTGTTTTATTGTCTGTGAAAACAGCTGTGGTGTGTGACCTGTGAACAAGTGCACCTGAAGTTACACTGAGGCAACACACCTGTCTGTCTCTCTGACACCTGTCTGTCTCTCTAACAGTACACCTGAAGTTACACTGAGGCAATACACCTGTCTGTCTCTCTGACACCTGTCCGTCTTTAACAGTACACCTGTCTGTCTCTCTAACAGTGCACCTGTCTCTCTCTAACAGTACACCTGTCTGTCTCTCTGTGTGTCTCTAACAGAAGCTGGCGGTCAGGACTTGTCCCGTAGGGACGACTAAGCCTCTGTCTCTCATCAAGCCTCCCAGCCAGGGCATCGCTATCTCCGTGGTGCCGGCCAAGGCTCCCGTTTCCATGGTGACTGCACACATTAACGGGCAGAAGGCGGCGAGCTCGGAGCCACTGCAGACGTCCCCCATCAACCTCCAGACCGCCGGCAGGGTGGCGGCAGCCGGAGTCCACCCGTTCAGCAGCAGGAGAGCTGGGGAGCTGCCTCACTCTCAGGTAACAGCACACCTGGAACACCTGCGCAGGGGGCGGGGCCAGCTCACTCCCTCCTTCATCTCTATAGCTATGTTTACATGAAATATACACAACTTTTAAAGGGATGTCGAAAGACACAGTGCATTATGGGAAATGTAGTATCCACTGTTCCTGGACTTAAAATCAGATTTAGACTTTTCTTTTTTTAATCTTCTTTATGAGTTTATTCTTTAAATCAATTTTCACAAAGTAAAGAAAATGTGTTTACATCAACAACCATTACAGATATGCAGATCAATACGTGTAACAGTCCAATCACAAAGATGGAGATAAGAAATAAAACAATAAATCAAATCTAACTATAAAGTAAAATCTGCATCGTGACCATAAACGACTCCGATACAGGAAGTGTCACTGCTGCTTATGTGTTTTTAAATTAGTACATTTCTCCTGTGGTGTCGTTTACGTTGTCATGACGACATTAGTTCAGAATCTGCAGCTCCTCTGTAGTTTTACTGACTCGGACATTTGTCAATATTTTTCTAGTTTCAGCTTCTGAAGTTTTTAAAACGTAAAATGAAGGTGTGATGATGCGGATCAGTCCAGCTGCTTTAGCCTCTCTCTTCTTCATGTAAAGAGCAGCTCCACCTTCTGCTTGTGTTACAGTGTACACACACACACACACACACACACACACACACACACACACACACACACACACACACACACAC
>NW_019525290.1:48714-50665 GCF_002814215.2 Seriola lalandi dorsalis
TATTTCCTGGTGTTTCAGACGGATATTTCCCGACGTGTTAAACACAGTGAGGTTTTGAAACGAGCAGCAGAAGAGATTCTTCCTGAGGGTTCATGTTTCAGTGACGGCGTGTTCTCTCCACCCTCCTCCTCTGAGCGTCTGTTAGGATTCAGGCCACAGCGTCTCGTCTCCTCCGCACTCTGTATTCAGCACCATCACCTCCATCAGCACACAGCCGGGATCAGAGCTTCACGCTCAACACTGGCAGCCTCCACACTATTACTGTAATTGCACGGCCCCATAGAGAGAGGAGGGCCGAGCCTCGGGGCCCTCGGGCTCCTGCTTTATGATTCCTCTGTCCGTCAGCGCGACTCATGAAGACGGAGCTCGTCTGTTTTCATGAAGCTTTAAAACAGCACAGAGACGACGCGGCGACAGGAAGGAGCAGGAAACCTGTGAACTTCTTCTTCATGGATTCATATTGTGAACATGAATGATGAGGCTGATCTCATTAGTCGCAGTGCAGGTATTGATCCTAGAAACCAGAGGGAGTTTACACTTCAGATAAAGATGAACTCAAATTCTGATTATGTAGAAATTTTGATCATAAACTCATATTCATCATATTTCTACATGAAAACAATCATTTACAATAATTCAGTGGTTTGTTGCTGGAAAAAACAAAATTAAATCAAACTCTTTTTCTCTTCGTCTCTTTGTCTCAACTCGGCCGGCTGTCGCTTTATCTGTCCTTTCAAATTAAAAGCCCTCTGCAGTGACATTGTCGCCGCTGCAAATCGTAGACAGAGGAAACACTGGTACAATAATGAATAATAAGCACAGTGTACTGTACATGAGAATGTCGTTTAAAGGGCCAGACACCAGCTCTGATCCTGATGTAATTCACTCTGATGATTCAGTCATCAGATAAAAAACAGAGTTAAATCTCTTCTCAGATTTTATCCTGGAAACTTAAATTCCTTCAACTGTCAACAAGTGAGCAGCTCTGTTGTTTCCTTCAAAATAAAACTTCAGACTTCAAAACAACTAAAACATGTCACATTTATATTTATTACGTTGACGTGTGAAACAGTCGAGGAAGAAAAATAAAACATCTGCAGCATCGTCAAATTACATGACATTTCCACTGAGACTGTGACTACTTTTAATTTGAAATCACCTTTTTGTGGAGGATGTAATGACTCAATGATCTCAGAGTGGTCATTTTACCCATCATGCAGCTGTAACTGACACAAACACAAAGATTTTAAGAATCAAACAAAAGTAGATTCATCAGAAAATCAAAAAAGTTTGTTATAATATTTGTATATATAATGTTTTATATATGTTAGTATATGTCACACATGATTCTACACTATGTCTTATTAATAAGAAAAATCAGAGAGAATACTGTGATTTGTTTTGTTTAAATAGTTGATGAGGTTCTGAAGTTTTGTTGAGAGTCGCATCGTGATGTAACTGCTCCGAGCTCTGTGATTGGCTGACTCCTGGTGATGTCACACTGTCTTTGTGAGGCGTCCTCTGGTTGGGATGCAGAACAGGTTTGAGGCTCTGACACCAGCGCTTCGATAAAGCCGCTGCATTTCATCAAAGTGTCACTTTGGAGAAACCCCTCCCCCGTCCTCCCCCTCCTCCCCGTCCTCAGTCGTCATCTGGAATGACTCTGTCTCTCCTCACCCTCTCTCTCCCCCCCTGCCTCCCCCCCTGTCGGGCTGTAGGCTGGTGGAGGTGAGCGGGTCAGGGGGCAGGCTTGTCTCCAGGCTCTTTATGGCTGCATTGTTGAGTCGGAGTGAGCGCTCCTCTCGCAGCTGCCCGTCTCTGAACACCAGGCAATATAAAGAAAAACCCCTCACAGGCCTCCACGCTTTTCTTACCTCCATCAATCGACAGTCATAAAGGCTCTGCCAATCAGAGGCCGCCCCGGTCGCCGTGTGGACCGAGCTGAGGAGGC
>NW_019525290.1:50685-54697 GCF_002814215.2 Seriola lalandi dorsalis
ACCTGGCTGCTAATTTGGAGATCAATAATGAGGTGTAATGGGATTGCTGCTCTGCATGAGTGCACACATTATAGCTGCATTGTTTCAGCACTTCACTGAACTCTGAGTGCTGCTACACACACACACACACACACACACACACACACACACACACACACACACACACACACACACACACACAGGGTCAGCGCTGTGAACTGGTTTCACACGTTTAGATTACACGCAGGTTTGATGTTGGAGAGGAGGGAAACATGACGGTAAGAATCAGGGAGGGAAAAACTATGAACACCAGAGGAGACCGGGCTCCAGACACTGATCCTACATGTTATTTATTTTTATATACAGTATATACAGTATATATATATATACTGTATATATATAGTTCCCAAACTTTTTTTTTTTTTTTACCATCCATCAAAGACGTGAAGTTTCACTCCTGTTTGTCGACAGAGTTCACCCTGAGAAATGTTTTGGTTTAATCCTGTTTTTACATCAGAAATCTGGTTTTCTGTCACGTGATCACCTGACAATGACGTGGATGGTTCCTTACTACAATTTCTACAAATGTAATTAATGATCAGTTTTCATTTAACTTTGATTCAAATTTATAGCATTTGTGGTTTTGTGACACACACCTGTCCGTGGTAATCCATCAACATCTGTTGGTCTGATTGTAACTACACTCAAAATAATTCAACATTTTGGTTTTTTTTACTCAAAAATTAGGTATATTTTTATTTAAATCAGGTTTATTGACCAAAGAAATTAAAAAAGAAAGTGTAAAAGTTGCATAAATGATTTGGAAGGAAGTTGACTGAAAAGGTGTGATGCAATTATTGGATAATAATTTTATTCTTCTGAACAGAATTTTGACCTGAGAGGACAAAAGTTGCATGGTTGACAGATTAGCATAGTTAGCACAGTTAGCATCTTTTCTTTGTTTATGCTGTTTGTTACTTTGTAACTGACAGTGGCACAGTGTTAGCGGCTGTGCTAATGCTAACTCCGTCTGTACTGACAGGGTTTCAGGTGTATTTAGCCCCGCCCCCCCATCCCGAGCAGCTGACAGGATTGGTTCCTGAGGTTTGTGACGTATGAAACCCTGAATCTGTGTTTATGAGACTGTCATTGGTTCACTGCAGTTCAAGGTGGAAACACTCAGTCGTGGTGCTGATGATTATTTCATCATCATGTGTCTGTATCATATAAAAACGTCATGTGGGTTCTCATCAGAGGGTTCTTAAGAACCAGCAGCGGTGGAACCAGAGACTGAGTTTAGTTTCTGTTTGTTTCCAGGTTCATTTCCATGGTGATGAAGTTCATGATTTTCTTTCCTTTGGTTTAATTTTTCCTGGAGCTGTGTGGTTGAAAAATATATTCTTTTCTCCTGTTCTCTTATTTTCCCCCTAAAATAATTCTCCTCGTTATGAATCAAATAAATGATTTCAGTAGAGCTCCAGCTGCTTCAGGCTCCGAGCTGCCACCTGCATAAATTCAATGATGAGAATTTAGTGGAGAATGTGAAAACACTGAGGTAGAAAAGTTGAGCTTCAAAAACAGATTTTTCACTGATTAACATGAGTGAAAACCTCTTTGTCTTCTGCTCAATGAATCCATGGAAACACTGAGTTTTCAGGTAGAAGGTGTCTTTATTTTGAGGCGGACTCAGATCAGAGGTGTTTGTTGTGATCGGAGCTTCGGTTGTGTTTAGCGCCTGTTAGCTTGAAGCAGAGGAACAAAGAGAAGCTACAAGGAGGCAGAATCTGTTTGAAATCTGCTGCTTTAACGCTGAGCCGGCCTTTCTTTCATGGCTCTCCATCTCGCCGCCTTGCAAAGACAAATCTTTATCCTCTTTAAACAGCAGCCAAGGTCATCTCCACGCCGCCCTCCTCCGAGTCTCGTCAAAGCCGGAGGAAGGTAGATGGCATCTTCAAGTGGCCGCTCTCCCACTCAGAGCCGTGAATGACGAAGGGAGGAACCGAACGGTGGATGAAAACATTCGGTCCAGAACAGTTTGGTGTGGAGAAATGAACCACGCCCACGTTACTGATTATTTTATCTGCCGGTTACAACTGAGAGAGGAAGAGGAGCCGGAGCTCACACTCTGTTTTACTGTTCAAGCCTTAAACTTCCAGTCTCCCACAGTCTGGTGTGAACTCCCTCTGATTACAGCTCAGACTTTAATATAGAGTCTGTGATTTTATTTCAGACCGAACGTGCTGAAGCTCCGAGTCTGAAGAACAATCAGTCAGCTTTGATTTAACTGGCCGGTTTAGATCAAATACAGGAGAACCTCCGGGATGTTCTTCAGTGTGTTTTTTAAGCTCAATTTCTGATAGAACATTTTAATTCAGGAACGTTTTCAAAGGTTTTAAGGTCAGTTTTTATGTGAGAGGGTTCCACACGTCCTTGGTTAGGTTCCAAAGGTCATGGAGGAGGTTTTAGGGTTCCTTGAGGACGTTCTGGGAATCCATCTGGGGGTCTTAGAACGTTCCTTTGGTTGTTTGAGGAGGTTTTCGGAGTCCATGTGGACGTTTCAGGCATCGTGAAGCAGGGGACCGTGTTCCTAGGGCCACGGGGGAAGTTCTATGGGTTCTTTATAAGGTTTCAGGAGTTCTAAACAGGTTCCACTGATTATGGATGATGTATGAGAACCTGGAGGAAGTTCCACTGGTCCTTGAGGAGAGCCTAAGGGTCCTTAATAAAATGAAGAGAGTCATTGAGAGAGTTCCAGAGTTGTGGTACGTGGTTCTAGAGGTCCCGGAGGTAGAACCTGGGGTTCTAAAGGTCCATCTGGATCTATCACAGGTTGCTGAGTAATTTCCATGGGTGGAAACGTTTCTAGAGGCCATGGAAGGAGGTTCTAAGGTTCCGAGAGGAAGTTCTCCTCGTCCCTGATGAGATTTCCAGGGTCTTCCTTGAGGTTTAAGTCCTTGAGCAAGTTTCAGGACTCAAAGAACATGTTCCAGGAGTCCTGGAGAACGTCCACAGGGTCATGAGAGAGGGTCTAGGTGGAGAAGGTTTTAGTGTAGTGGTCCTTGAGGAGGTTTGAAGGATCCTTCATGAGGTTCCTGGGCCTCGGGCGAGTCTGTGGAACATGTTCTAGGAGTCCAGGACCCTGTAGAAGGAGGCTGAGGTTCTAATGACAGACTGAACAGTGACAAGAGCTGAAATGATCAATTTATTCAGTGATTAGTTGATTGACAGAAACGTGATCGGCAACTATTCTGATAATTGATTCATAGTTTTAATCATTTTTTCGAGCAAAAATCCCAAAAGTTTGAGATAAGAATAAGACGACCCTTTATTGATCCTCTGTAGAGGAACTTCTCACTGACGCAGCAGCACAAAGGAAAAGCAGCAACAAGGTGAAAATGTAATAAGAAATAAAGTGACAATAGAAACATAATCTAAAATGAATAAGATAAAAGAGAAATATTATATACAATAACAATACACAATGTAATGTACACTATTCTGTAAATGTGAAATAAAAAAATACAAATAAAAATAGATTAATAATCAAAACAAATTGATATAATAAAAATTTGAAATTTAAATAAAAAAATATATAATAAAAAGTGAATTTCATAATACAATAAAAATAAAAAATGAAAAAATGGATGTAATGAATTAATTGAAAAAATAATATAATTTAAAAAAATGAAAAAGTAATATAATATAAATAATAAATAAAAAAATATCTAAAAAAATGTATATAAAAAAGTAAAATTAAAAATGTTTTTAAAAAAAAGCAGGTAAAATCTTCTCAGTTGTGAGGAGTTGAAGCTTTTCTGTTTGGTATAAGAAACTATAGCAGATACTTTGACTGATGAAACTGTTATCTGAGAAAATAATCAGCAGATTATTGGATCATACAAATAATCATCAAATGACAGAAACCAGTTTGTGGATCATCCCAGAAGAATTCAGTCGGAACAACTGGTTTTTACCGTGTCTGACTCTCAGGTGTGAAACAGTGACGCCCAGTGGACAGAATGAAGCACTACAT
>NW_019525290.1:54954-55871 GCF_002814215.2 Seriola lalandi dorsalis
GTCAGAATTCAACAGTTTATAGAGTCGAGGATTGTTTCTCTTTTCCTCTGTTGAACAGGAAACAGTAGAACGTGTTGTAGAGCAGCTTTTCTCTGACGTTTCATCGCTCAGGATCCGGTTTCACAGAGACAGACTCTGACTCTTGGACCTCAGACAGACTGAGTCTCAATTCATCTGCTGCACAAAGCACTTTACTTCTTCACTGTATATTCTGCATAAATTAGGGCTTTTTTCAAAATGAATACAAATGGCCGACCGAGGAACCGCATCTAACCACTCAGAAAATGTTTAGAGTTACAAGGACGTTTCATTTTGAAATTTCAGCAAAGAGTTTAAAAAGAAAAATCTGATCTTTGGTCTCTAAAAACTCTTTCTCTTCCCTCTGCTCAAACAGAATCAGGATTAGTCTCTAACACTGTGTGTTTAGCTTTAGCTTAGCACAAAGACTGGAAGCGGAGGGAAACTGTTAGCCTCCTCTCAGAAGGAGAAAGTAGCTGATACTTTCCATATGTTTTCAGTAAATACTCTCCTCTCATGAACACTGTTTAAATCCACAGTTTAAAGTGACAAGATGACACCCTGCCCCCCCCTTCTGGTTTCATCACAGCAGGTCTGTGAGACCTGGAAGAGGAGGAAGAGGAGGAGGAGGAGGAGGAGGATTGTCAGTGTTTGTAGCAGAGCTGTCTCACCCTCTGACTGACTTTGGTTTGAAAAAAAAAAAAATAAATTTTTTTAAAAACAGGAAATCACTGGTCCAAGGTTGTTCAGGAGGAGGAAGAGGAGGAAGAGGAGGAGGCCCCCTAAAGAGAAGGTGCTTAGCTTTGGAGAAAAGAAGCAGCAATTACGAAAATGAAAGCCCTTGCACTGCAAGAATTTTCATCTCGGCAGTTGCCATGGGAACAGGCCTCAGCCCCCCC
>NW_019525290.1:56117-62382 GCF_002814215.2 Seriola lalandi dorsalis
GGGGGAAGGGGGAGGGGGTAAGCGGCGGACCAGAGGGGGGAGGGGCAGGGGAGAAAAGTTTCCTCCTTTTTTATTTCCTGTCGGAGACGAACAGCTGAGAGGAAACCTGCAGGTCTGGAAAAGACCTGGAAAAGTCTGGAAAAGCCTTGAATCTCCTCCTTAAGCCTTAAATCAGTTTCACATCAGAGAATTAATTCATTCATTAGTATTAAATTATTATTATTATATATATTAAAGCGCTCTCTATGAATGAAAGAGTTATTATAGATTTCTGTTGTACAGGAGGAAACTAAATAAATAAAAATGTAAACTTTAATAAATCCAGGAGCCTGTTAAAGAATCTGTCTGGTTTTTATTGACGTGTTTCAGACCGGAGGGACTGAGAACATCAGGAACAGTCGTTTCACATGGTTTTAAAAAGGTGGTCACATGTCAGAGTTAAAACCCTCTGAGGTCGACGGATGTTTCTATTAATATCTTTGTGATAACACGGAGTAGAAATATGGTTTAAATGTTGTGAGAATCTGTCCACTCTCCACTTTCGTATGTGATCTACTCACATTTACTCACTATTTTTATGAACGTCGGACTTTGGTAAACACATTTCAGTCCATCCACATCAATCAAGGTTCATTTTCACAAGAGATTTGAGGAGTTTCAAAAGAAACTGGCTTCAGTTTTTCAGCATCTGGGACAAATGATCACAGAGAGCGTCACTATAAAAACTGTGATATAAACACTTTATATTTTATCTTACACACAAGAAAATCCCCTCAGACCTCAGATCTGTGAAGCGGTTTTAAAGGACGAGTTCACGTTTACAAACAAACCTTCATCTTCAACCAATGAAAAGACAGTTTTAATCTGTTTCCCTGCTTTCTACAGAGCTGAAGGCAGGATTTGATAATTAGTGACTAATAATAATAACTAACTGAGGACACTAGTCCATTGTCCAAATAATGAGCAGCCACCAAAAAACCCTCTGGATTTTCAAAAGTACAATAAATTGAACTGCTGCAGTTTGTGTTTATTTGTCTCGAACCGTCCGAACAATCAGAGACCTTCTGTCTCTCTCTCTGTCTCTCTGTCTCTCTGTCTCTCTGTCTCTGTCTCTCTCTCTCTGTCTCTCTGTCTGTCTCTCTGTCTCTGTCTCTCTCTCTGTCTCTCTCTCTCTGTCTCTCTCTCTGTCTCTCTCTCTCTCTGTCTCTCTGTCTGTCTCTCTGTCTCTGTCTCTCTCTCTGTCTCTCTGTCTCTCTGTCTGTCTCTCTCTCTCTCTGTCTCTCTGTCTGTCTCTCTCTGTCTGTCTGTCTCTCTGTCTCTCTGTCTCTCTCTCTCTGTCTCTCTCTCTCTGTCTCTCTCTCTCTCTCTCTCTCCGTCTGAAACTGCAGGTTTTAAAACGTCTTTGTCTCACTTCACACCTGCAGAATCTTTACATTGATTTATCTTCGGTCGAACACGGTTCATGTTCCACTGGAAAATGTGTGACTTCGGCCCATTTAGAGAGAATTGACCTGAATGCAGTCGCACCTCATTTAAAACCCGCTTCACGTTCAGTCCAAACTCAGTGTTAAAGAACGTCACAAACTTTAAGGAGGTTTTTCTCAGTGATGTCCTGAATGCTGTTTTAAACCCTCTCAACATTATTACATATAGTTTATAATGAATAATGAATAATAACTAAATCATTTTATTTGACTTAAATTGTGTTTTTGTTTAAGAACAGTAAAATATATAAAAATAATAAATAATATGAGAAATAAAAGAGATTGAGCCTTAAAAAACAACATACATAAAACAAACAACTAAATAAATAAATAATATAGTAAAGGAAACTCTGATGTGAGGAATTGTTTTAACAAATGAAGACTTTTAAATTGAATTCATCACTGATTATGTGACAGTGACATGATTCACATCAGCACCAAAACAAACAAAGACTCACTTCAATTCACTTTCTCTCACTGTTGTTTCCATCAGTGTCTCCGCCGCTGTTTGTCCTCTTCGCCTCGCCGTAGTTTATGTGGCGGTCAGCTGTAAACTTCAGCGCCTGGTTCGACCTTGAAGCCGCGGTCGATCTCAGCTGATCTACAGCCTGAACCTCCGCACGGACCTCAGCGCAGTAAACATCCAGTGTGAGAGCGACGTCCTGACCTGCAGCTCAGAGAACAACACGTGTCAGAGACACTGTGAATGTTTTTATGTCATTACATTTCACTTAATCTAATGACAAGTTTTTGTTTTGTGTAAAACTGCTGCAGTTTACAGTCACTTTGATACTGGACTCCACCAGCAGATGGCACCAGACTCACTTTAAACCAGGGGAAAGAAACTAACAAAAAATACAAAAATATCCGATACAGAAAAAGTCCAAATATTCAGTAAAAACATTGATTAAAAAATCAAATAAAAGCTCCTGAGAAATCATTGTTTTCATTTTTTTTTTAAAGAAAACTGAAGATTAAAGCAGAAGGCAAGAGATGGAGTTTAAAGAAATAAGAAAAAACATTTCTTTAGTTGTTTTTTTCTATTATTTCTATTATAATTTAAAGACAAAATAAGAAAAGAAACATATATAATCTTTTTATATATTTTTTCATATATTGTATAATTGATATTAGCTTCGTAAGAAGTATCAGTTTATTAATTTCTATATAATCAAAACACTCAAAGTATTAAAGTATGTGTCTGTGTAAACATGAAAATAATAATTGATCTCACTTTTTTCATGTGTTTTCATTGTTTTTATTCATGATTCATTTAATCAATTCATTGTTTTTTTTAGATTTAATAATTAGAACATTTTTTTTATTTAAATGCCATTTTTTATGCTTTAATTTTACATTACATTATTGTGCGTGTTATTAACATCACACGCACAAGAAAAAGAAAATGACATTAAGTTTAATTAAAGATTTAATTCTGATATTGTCAGTGTTGGACTTCCGTATATTTGCAGTTTGAAACTTCTGGTTTTTAATTTCTCTGTAAACTGTGTCTGAATGTTGCAGTATTGATTATCAGTCAGCTGATCAGACTCTGCAGCTTCTTGTCTTGTTTTATTTATGGAGAAGTTTCTCTGAGCAGCAGGAAACAAGACGAAATTATTTTGAACAAAAAGACGGAGAAAGTTCAGAGACTAACGAGAAACACTGTGACATTTTCCTGAAGAGGATTTCCTCCTCCTCCTCCTCCTCTTCTTCGTTTAATGAAGCTCTGACTTTAATGAAGAGTGGTCTGAGGTTAAACCAGACAAACTCCGTCCTCAGAGGTGAATTAAAGCTGCGTTAATGTCGCCTGCCTCCATCTGTGCGGAGCAGCTGACGGTGATTTAAGGCAGGAAGACAGATGAAAGGTGGAGACTCTCATTACACTGCAGCCGAATGAAACTGTTATCCTTGGACGTGAATCGCTGCCTCTTCATCAGGAGGAGGGAAACCCGCTGGCACCACAAAATAATCACTGAACGAGTCGTTTAACCTCAGATTCTTTTCATTTTATTCAGATGTTTCAGATTATTTCACTTCTGTTTTTATAAATAAATCTCTCCATTTTTAAAAAGACAGATTGTTGAATTAATATGAAGCTTAACTTTGATTTCTCCACCTCCATGATGAACAGCAGAGGAGTGTAGGTGGCGCCCCCACAGGTCGATGTCAGTCACTACAACAACAACAGAGTCATTTTCCAGGTGTCTGTGTTTCCTGGTCTAACTGCTGCGTTCGGGTGTCTTTCAGATGCTGGGAACTCTCACTGCTGTGCCCATCAAGGTGCCTCAAGTCAGCTCCCTGCACCGGCTGGCAGGACAAGCAGCCACTGTGCTACCTCAGGTAACACACACACACACACACACACACACACACACACACACTCACACACACACACACACACACACACAGACAGGCCGCCTGTTGATAACGTCACCTGTAGTTATAAATGTTGGAGATTCTAAAGTTTCAGGTGTTTTCTTTTCCAAAATGAAACTTTTCTTCTTTAATTTGTGGTTAAAATAAATAAATAAATTGTCAGATCTTGAAATATTCATGTCGTTGAATCTGATGCATTTAAAGTGAAGATCACAAGATGCTGCTGGACTTCTTCATGTGATGAGGAAATATTCATTTGTTATTATTAGTTACCTGTTAATCAATGATCTTTATGTCTTTATTGTGTCTTTGACTCTGTGATTTTATTGATGGTTTGTTTCCTTCAGCCTGATTTTCTAATATCTTCATGTTGGACACTTGATGAGGTTCGTCTGTGTTAACGAACTTTAAACCTGATTAGAAGATAAATAACTGCAGACTGATGTCATGTTTGTGGTGGCAGTGGCTGCGGTGACGGCAGACGTCCACCAGGAGGCAGCACAGACTCCTCTCAGTCAAACAGCTGAACTCAGAGTCTCTGTCCTGTGATTGGTCGACAGGAAGCCTCAGCAGCTGGATGAACATCTGCAGCTCAGACTCTGTTTGTTTCACATGAAACGTCCTGCAGAGTTCAGTCTCAGATCTGATTGTTCATCAGGTTGTTTGTCGGCCATGATGCTTTTGCTCATGTGACTTCTTCTACAGACTTGAGTTGTGGCTGCAGCTGTTAATCAGTCTCCCTCCTCTGGTCGTCCTGCAGGTCAGGCCAAAGACCCAGATCCCGGACAGCCTTCCCCACAGTCCCTGCCAGGAGCTGCAGCCCCTCAGTCTGCAGAGGGCCACCGCCGTGGTCAGTCCCAAGAGCCAGGGCCCCACCCTGCCCACCGCCAACAGCACCTTCAGTCCCGACCACCAGCCCAACGGCCAGAGCGACCCCTCGCCGCCCCCGGCCCCTCCCCACGGCCTGTCGGGGGGCTCCGACTCCAGCGGCCCGGCCCAGCACGCCTCTGCGGGACCCGGTGTGGCGTACGCCATCATCGCCGCCTCGCCCGCCACCGGCAACGGGGTGTCCGCCGTCAGCGAGGCCGTCAAGGTGCAGCCACTGCTCTTCAGCGCTGACAACAAGGCTGGTGTCTCCACCAACACTGAGTCTGAACCACCACAGAACCTGGTTCAACCAGACCTCAGAGACTGATCAGGTTTAACTGATCAGGGTTAACCGATCCGGGTCAACCGATCAGGTTTAACTGATCGGGTTTAATCGATCAGGTTTACCCGATCCGAGTCAACTGATCAGGTTTAACTGATCAGGTTTAATCAATCCGGGTCAACTGATCAGGTTTAACTGATCAGGTTTAATCGATCAGGTTTAACCGATCCGGGTCAACTGATCAGGTTTAACTGATCAGGTTTAACTGATCTGATCCAGAATGGACTTTAATAGAAACAATAGAAACAATAAATGTCACTGAACTCATTTAACTAGATTTAAGTCAGGGAGTGACTTTTATTTTGAAGGACAGACTTCATCGTCATGTGACAGCAGCTCAGCGTGATGAGACAGATAATTAACAGATCTGATAATTAATCATTAATGATCTGATCCTCTGATGTGAATATTGTTTATTGACTCATTTGTAGATTTTTTATTGTTTTATCTTGTTTAAAAAACCGAACAATCAATAATCGGTAGATCAATCAATAATGAGAACAACAGTTAGTTTCAGCTTAACACGTTTTGATAAAGTTTATAAAAACAAACTGATTAATTTTCTTCAGATGATGAAAAAGCTTCAAACCATAATTATTGATCAGATTATTATTGATTGTTTCCAGGTGATAATAATCCAGCCTCAGGCCCCCAGCAGCACCGAGGGGTCCCCAGGGGCCCAGGCTGACCTGCCGTCACAGGAGGCCCCGCCCACCCCGAAATCCCCGTCCCAGAAGAAAGACGAGGACCCGGAGGTGAGAAAATCAAACGCACAGAAGAAACATGAGCAAACTTTTATTCTGGTTTGTTTGTTTGTTTGTTTGTTTGTTTGTTTGTTTGTTTGTTTGTTTGTTTGTTTACAGCAACAAACAGTCTCTGCTTCATTAATCAAACAGTAACGACACATGAGGCTTTAAACTTTATTTAAAACATTTAAATAAAGTGTTTTTTCTGCTGATAATGAGGAATGTGAACATGTGTTTGTTACGTAATTACAACCAGCTCACAACGACTCTTTATTGTTGATTCAAGTTTAATTTCAGGGATTAAATCAACGTTTTTTAGTAAAAACAGGGCAGAGAAAAATCCCATGATTCACTGCTGCTGTCAGATTTACCTGATGCAAATCAGAGAGGAGCAGCAGCTCGTTTGGAGAGAAGCTCCTGATGAAGATTTGCTCTTCACTGAAGAA
>NW_019525290.1:62402-62467 GCF_002814215.2 Seriola lalandi dorsalis
CTTCATGGTCGCTCTCGGCCTCGTCACCACAGAACACCTGGAAGGTGAGTTCACACAGGAGGAGG
>NW_019525290.1:62953-73706 GCF_002814215.2 Seriola lalandi dorsalis
GAGGAGGAGGAGGAGGAGGAGGGGGAGGAGGAGGGGGAGGAGAAGGGATGACACTCAGATTTTATTCATGCTCCTGTTACAAACATCATCAGCTGAGTGTTTCATTAAAACTAGAGGGAGATGAGAGAAAGTGACGTCGTCCATGTTGTCAGGCAGAAATATTAAATGAATGTGAGACTTAAAGATCTATAGATAGATATTTGTTCCTTAAAGTTTGAAAAATCTTTACATTTATATTTAGTAAACAACAAACAGATTTCAGTTGTTTAATTAAGTTTGTTTAAATCAGGTTTGATAATGATGAGATAACGTATAATAATAATATAATATAATAAACATGAAGTTTTTACAGCGTTAGAAACAGTTTTCAGTCTGATCTGAATCTGCACGTCTGTAACTTCACCTGGACAAAGGTTTATAATGAGGAAGTTATAATGACAGTCACATGGACCGTGGTTACCTTACATTAATGAACTCCAGCCTAACGAGCCTTTAATCGGCTGCACATGAACAGATGTGGAAACACCTGAAGCTGCTGTTCACCTGCAGATGTTTTAATGAATGTTTTTTCCTCGTGAGCAGAAATCCAGACGAAGCGACAGGAGAGGAAGAGGCGGAGCACGGCCAACCCGGCGTACAGCGGCCTGTTCGAGCCCGAGGTCAGAAACTAAGTCACCACCTCTTCATGTTACTGCGTCGTTTCTAAAGTGTTTTAAATATCTGTTGTCACGTCTCACTTCCTGTTTGTGTCTCTGCAGCGTAAACGTCTGGCGTCTCATTACCTGAACAGCTCGCTCTTCCTGTCGGCACGAGGTAAAACTCATCAGCTGAGATTAAAGTCATTTAAAGTCACTCACAGTTTAATATGAACTCATCAGTTGGTTTTCTTTAAAGTCGGACACAAGAAACACTCAGACTTTTATTTTGAAAGACAATGGACCATTATAAGTATTTCTAAAAATTATTCGTTAAGATTTGTGAGGCGGAAAGGTTTGAAACTTTTCCATCCAGCTGCAACTGTCCTCCTCCTCCTCCTCCTCCTCCTTCTCCTCTTCCTCCTCCTCCTCCTCCTCCTCCCCCTCTTCCTCCTCTTCCTCCTCCTCCTCTTCCTCCTCCTCTTCCTCCTCTTCCTTCTCCTCCTCCTCTTCCTCCTCCTCCTCCTCCCCTTCCTCATCCTTCTCCTCCTCCTCCTCCTCCTCCTCCCCTTCCCCATCCTTCTCCTCCTCCTCCTCCTCCTCCTCCTCCTCTACTTCTTCTCTGGTGTTTTCCTGCTGCACGGCTTCACCTGTCACCTGTCTCTCTGTGTGTGGCCACTAACCTCTGCTCTGCTTCCATTCACATGCTAGACTCTGAGGATTTCTGCTGGAAGGTAGGTCACATGACATCACATGATATGACATCACATGATATGACATCATATGACATCACCTCTGCTGTACACTTCCTGTAGGAGAAGATGGGAGCAAAGACAAAAGCTTCATACTTATATTTTACTTTGAAAATCATCTGAGGAGTCACACATTTAGAATATCATCTTATATTGTTATCAATATTAATATGAATATTGATCTTGTTGAAGTTGATCAGATTTTGTCTTTTTCTGATAAAAATTTGATTTAAAAAATCAAGTTTTTCAAATTTTCTCTGAAATTCAGAGACAAAAACAAGATGATAAATTCCCCTTGAACATCTGGACTGATGATTATCAATCAAGTCAGGAAGGAACTGATCGATGAGGTTTTTCTGTCACATGATCGAGAGAATTCAGACACATGAAGCCAGATGATTTTCAAAATAAAATGTGTGAAGAGTCATTTCACTGCTGCGTCCTCTAACTCATTTATGTCCCTGATTCAAATGAAACTTTCATGTTTTATCTTTAATGATCTGAAAGTTCATTTTGTTTATTTTGAAATAAAAACCTTTAAATGACCAAGACACTGTGTGAACTCACTGGTTGTTGCCGTGACGACAGGAGGACTTGGAGCATGACGACCACTGTGCCATCTGTAAGGAGGATGGCGAGCTGCAGCCCTGCCACAACTGCCCCCGAGCCTTCCACCCCAACTGCCTCCATCCGCCGCTCAAAACCCCCCCGAGAGGCCCCTGGTACTGCCCCAAGTGCCAGAAGAAGGTGAGACGTTCCCTTTGGAGAAAACACTTCCTGTCACCACTGTGCAGCAGGAAGCACGTTAGCTTAGCTTAGCTTAGCTTAGCTTAGCTTAGCATAGCATAAAGACTGGAAACAGGTGGAAACAGCTAGCCTGGCTCTGTCCAGAGAAAACCCAGCTCCTGTACCACTGAGTGGTTCAGTTACTGCTCCAGTCCTGAAACAGTCCTGACCGTGACCTCTGACCTGTGACCTATAGTAACCTCTCTGCCGTCTCTGTTCTCCAGGTTCTGAACAAGGAGAACATGTCGTGGCCTCAGAACTTTGTTCAGTCCTACGTCACACACAAGACAGGTGAGAACGAGTTCCTCTCTCTACAAGACTCAGTGTGTCGTTGTGTTGTTTATGTGCTGATCAAGTGTGTGTGTGTGTGTGTGTATGTGTGTGTGTGTGTGTGTGTGTGTGTGTGTGTGTGTGTGAGAGCAGTGAGGCAGGAGGAGAAGCGACGGCTGGTGAGGAGAAACAGCGAGCTGAAGAAAGAGTGCGCTCACCTGGAGGAACAAGACGAGCAGCTCAACAAGACGCTCAAGGTAGAGACACACACACACACACACACGCACGTACACACACACATACACACACACACACACACACACACACACACACACACACACACACACACACACACACACACACACACACACACACACACACACACATACACACTGCATCTCGTGTTCTGTTGTTTTGTTTTGACGTGACCACGCCCACTCAGGAGACAGGAAGTGTTTTCTGTTTCTTAACATTGCTGCTGCTCGTAGTGAGTCATCTTCTTTTATAGAGGATCTTTGATAGAGTTAGCGCTTCAGTCGTACGTCAGCTGACAGGAAGTTAACTCTGCCACTTCCTGTCTCCGCAGCACTGCATGGACCTGAGGGAGCGTCTCCTCGGGCAGCAGAGAGACACTCAGGCGTCGCTCGACCGCCTCAAAGACCTCATCAGGTTGATCCAACGCGACCAGCTCATCCAGGTCACCATGACGACCACCGCCACCATCGCCGCCTCCCTGCTCTCCCAGTCCTGGATCAAACCCACCAGCACCGCCGCAGCCGCCGCAGCCACGGCCACGGCCACCGCCGCCCCGGGCCCTTCGGCCACACCCCTGCAGAAGAGCCACGCCCACAGCCAGGAGAACATCAACAACTAGCCCCGCCCCTCCCCCCACCACCACCTCACACGGTGCTCCGACTTTTTTCAGCGTCGAGGGCGGCGAAGTTTCTTTCGTGGGAATATTTCAACATGTTTGTGTGCGAGCTGAAGACGAACTGAGTCACGTGTTTTTTAAAGCCAACACCTCCAGTGCTTACGAGATTTCTTTTTTCAAGTTCTTTTCTATTTCTTCATGTTCTTGGCCTTAATGTATTTATTACGACAGTTAGAGGACGAGCCGCCGCGGGAACACGAGGCTCCTGGAGACCCCGCCCTTTTCTAACAGGTCCGGTTCTTGTTCTGCAGATAGAGAGAGAACAGTAGAGCTAGTGGACTGTACAGTCATATATCTGAGTAGATGTTTGTTCTCATTCTCCTACGAACAATGTTTTTGCCATAATAATTCAGGAAATGTTTTCATGGTGTACGTGAACGAGCCTTCAAACAAAAACAGAGAATAACTTTTTTTCAGTATTAATAGAGTTAAAGTCAAAGAAAAAAGTATTTAAGATGAAACTACAGAAATTAGCATTTCTAGTGGAGAGTTTAGTATTTTCATGATGCCTGTTGATAAATGTAAGTTTGGAGTATTCAAGGGGATCACTGTACATATGTTGTATTATTATTATTATTGATATCATCATCGTCATCGTCATCATCATCATCGCAGGTTTTTCATAATGGAGGAACTGAGCTGAGTCTGTTTGTGTCTCTGTTTGATTGACAGCAGCAAAAACAAGAAAATAACAGAAGAAGAAGAAGAAATGAAAAATATTTAAAAACATCTTCAAGTAAAAAAAAACTTTTAAAAAAATCACGGTTTGATTTTTGTTGCAGAAGCCGAACGTTAAATATTAAATATCAGAGCTTTTCATTTATTTCCTCTGTAGAGTTCTGCAGGAATGAGTCCAAAAACCTGGATCTGAGTTAGCATGTTAGCATGTTAGCACTTCCTGTTCCCTGATCCTGAAGTCTCTGGGTTGTTGGTTAGAATTAGATTAGATTAGATTAGATTAGATTAGATTAGATTAGATTAGATTAACTTTATTAATCCCACAACTGGGAAATTCTTTTACCACAGCAGAAATCAGAATGAAATCAGGTCTGTGTTTAACACAAGCTCAGGACGTTTTCGTCGTCGGGGACGTTAAACGTCGTCATATTGAACATGAAAACCGATCTACTCACCAGTCCACCTTTACAGCCTGGTTAACTCACCAGTCCACCTTTACAGCCTGGTTAACTCACCAGTCCACCTTTACAGCCTTTTGAAGATGATCCTGCGGAACTAAACCAGAAACTTTATTTTCTACTGTCTAGAAGACAATGGGAAAATGTCAGTGACTTTAGTGGAGGGAACCAGGGTGACGCTCACTTCCTGGTTGTTCTACACACACGTCATTCCTGCAGCTCTGAGTCTCTGATTCTCTGATCTTTATTCTTCATTCAGTTTCTGCCTAAAATCAAACCACAAACCTGAAGTTTCCTTCCACTGTAAATACATTTCAAATATTTTAGTTTCTGCGTCTTTAAAAGAAACTTTATCGTGTCCAGATGTTGTTGTTGTTGTTGTTGTTGTTTCTGCTGCTGCGTCATCACCAGGAAACAAACAGACTGAGCTTCAGTTCGTTCCCTCCAACACAAACGTCGTTCAGTCGACGTCATGCATCATTAAGCCCCTCCCCCTTTAACCAGTGTAGAAAATATGCCAAAAACTCTTTGTTTTTCTACCGGGATCATTAACGTCTACTGTGCTTTTTTCCCGCCCTGCCTGTTTTTATATTTTTGGCGTGAAGCTCTTTTTTTTTTACTCGTGTGTTTCCGGTGACGAGCCTGTCAGCTGACAGATGAACACTGCCTCAAGTCCAAACCGTCTCAGATCCAGGTTTTCGTCTCTGTTGCGTCATTTTCTCGACACCGGTCGATCAGAAACGGGACGCCTCTGTCAAACTGCAACAACTCTCTCTGACTGTGGGCGGAGCGGCGGCACGGAGGCCACGCCCTCCCGGTTTGACGTCGAACCGGGACGCTGTTTCCGCCGCCGCCACGTCCCGCTCGGTCTGTTGTGTATCTCGCTAGTCTTCCTGCTGGTCCAGAGAGGTTCCGTTTAAATGTTGAATCATAGATTTAGTTTTTATTTGATTTGATCAAAGTGTCACCAGGTGAGGAGCAGCTGCTGCTGCTAATGCACAAACACGAACAAAGTACAGAGGAAGATGCCTTTAAGAAAAGAGAAGAGAAAAGAAGTGATTTTATTTGTTTTGATCATATCCAGGTCACATGACTCTAAAGTATCAAAGATACAGAAAAGATCCTCAATGTTGGAGAAGCATCATCTGCACGAAAAAAAAAACCACTGAAGCGTCTGTGGATTCAGAGTCGAACGAGTCGAACGAGACAAAAAAATAACGAGCAGCAATATAAAAGAAAAAGCTTCAGTTGCTTCAAATGAACCAGTTCTTACAAAATGTCCTGAATCGTACAGATGTGAAGGAGAAACAGTCCTTCAAACAAATGCATCGTTTATTTTCACTTGTATTAAAAGTGAAAAGTGTCGATGGTGGATGAGACGTCACGTCGTGTTTCAGTCGTCTGCAGCCAAACACGCATCAGCTGATCTGGACGCTCTGTGACCTTCGAGTCCAAAGAGGTTTTTACTGTGAATCAGATTCAGATTCATTAATATTAATCATTTCATTAAATTAAATAAACAAACAAATTTAATTCACTGTAATAAATGACAAAGAGAAACATGTTTGAGAAAATCGACTGTTCAGTCAATTCAAACGTGACTCATAGATTTAAATGAATATAAGTTATTAATTGTCTTAATAAATTACAGACAAATTAATCGTAATGACTCAACAGTACTGCAAATGATTATTTTCATTTTCTCAATGAATCATAAACTCGTTTTCACTCAGAGTTTAACTGAGAAATGCTGAAACAAACCCGACAGACTCGCAGGTTTAATGTTTGTGTGAAGAAATATTTGGACATTAAACTCGAACGATAGAAACAAACTGAAAAGCTTTGGACTCAAAGGTCACAGCCGTCCAACAGTTCAGCTCAGAGACGTCTCACTCTGATCTAAATCCACAGGTTGTTTGACATGTTTCACCAGATACAGAGCCTGAGACATTTCTGCTGACTCAGTAAATCCAGATGTTGGTGCAGCAGATGTGGTCACCTCCTCTAACATCATAAAACATCCAGCACCAGGGAAACAGAGCAGAGAGCAGCTGCTCTTGTCATTTATTGACTTTTTTATTCTTTTTTCCACTAAATTTCAGAGGAAATTTTTTTTTTCCTTCATGAATTTTCTAAAACAAAAAGTCTATAATCAACTGAAGAATAGAGCACACTGTTACATATTGAACTAAACAGTAATAACAGTATAAAACACTTCAAATTGGCTCCAAATGTAACTACAGTACAACAATATTAAAACTGTCCTGACACATATTCGCAGTAATGAACCAACATTCACACTGACGGGACAGTTTCTGACGAAAGAGTATTTTTTTTAATTCAAGATGTTTTTCTATCAGAACAACACTTTGATATGTTTTAAGTAAAACTCTGAGTGAAGGACTTTTACTTTGATTTGTATTTGTATTTTTATATCTCAGTATTACCAAGGAAACTGTCCTGACTCACCTCCATCACTTTGTGTTATTTAGTTTTTATTTTAGCGTCTCTGCTCTTTTTTCCATCAACAGTAAATCATGTTTTTCTGATGTTATCAGAGGTCGTCTTTGTTTTACACCTAAAAACGCTGCAAGAAAAAAACCTGATTGTTCAACATAAATCCATTAATCTAACTTTTGTTTTTTTGATTAATTTTTCTTCAGACGTCAAAACTGAAAAATATTCAGTTTACATTAATATAAATCAGGAACCAGCAAATATTTCATGTTTTCTGTTGGTACGAACTAAATAATTTAAAAGATGAAATGATCACACTCCCAGGCTCTGTATCTGAGGCAAACAGATGATGCATTAATCTGCCTTTATGAACGAATGAATCATGATCAGTGTGGAGTCCTGATGTGAAACATATCCAGTCCTCGACCAGACCACAACCACAGATGGATCCATATCAGCTCCGTGTCGTGTCGATACTTCAAACCCCCACAAAATAAGAACTCCTCCTCCTCCTCCTCCTCCTCCTCTTCCTCCTCCTCCTCCACCCCCACCCCCACCCCTCCACACCTCCTCATCCATTTCTAGAAATCTTCTCCGGGAGAAACTGTGCAGTGCTTAAACAGATCTATTTTAATACACAACACGACATTTGAACAAATGAGAAAAAAAAAGTTAGAACATTTTTATATTCTTTTATCAAGGAGCAAAAAAAAAAAAATGAAGAGAACAGAACATTGGATTTTCTATTGTTTGCCAGTTCTGCATTCTGACTTCTAGCTTACAACGTTCTGTGTTCTTCTGCCACGAGGAGGCGACGACGACACGACGACGGCGTGTAGACGGAAATGAAAGTGTGTGTTGGCTGTTGGAGTAGGAGTTTTTTTCTTTGTCATTGATAAGGGGACTGTCCAGTGGATAGTGTGTATAGGAAAGTGTTTGTCTTAAATATGCCAATGTAGTTTTTTTCTTCTTTACGATGCATTAAAAAGTCGATCGATGGAAGTTGGTAAATGGTTAAAGAGTAGTCTCACTTTTTTGTACCAAGTTCTTACGAAAAATTGAATCATTAATAAACGAAATTCAAGAACAAAAGGATTCGAGTGTCTGTTTTCATCTCATTTACACATTTAAGGCCAAAAAACAAGTGTTTGATTTTTCTTTTTAAAACTCCTGAAAAAACTTCACTGCTCAAACTATAAAACATAAATACATTAAATAATGAAATAAATACAAAATGAGTAATAAAGTTAATAAATAAAACCTGAAAATGTCTTTTTCAAGAGTTCAACACTCAAACTCCTCATATTTTAAATCTAAATGTTGCTAAATCCTGATTGGTGCACAGAATTGTATGACATCACCTTTTCCAAATGAGACCCGCCCACTTAAAACCAGTGAGTTGAACCCTGAGGAACAAGACAAAGTCAAAATCCAGAATACGTCTGCACCTGTGGTCAAATCCAGATGTTATAACTGTGATGTCGTTTGACAAAATTACCAAACAAATTAATGACAGAGTCTGACCTGTGATTTCAGGTGGATTTACTTTCTGAGGAAAAGTAAGAATACATAGACATGTTTGTTTTTTTTTAATCATTTTTTCAGGTGTTTACTTTTATATCAGTGAGAGAGAGAGAAAGAGAGACATAAAAAGAGCTGTTGCTGTCCAGCCAAAAATGTCATACTATAGTAAGGCATAAAAACGTCGAATAAAGTCGAAGTAAAGTAAGGCATATAAACGTCAAATAACGTTATAGTATGTTAAGGCATAAAAAACATCATAGTATAGTAAGGCAATAAAACGTCATAGTATAGTAAGGCAAAAAAAAGTTAAAAAAACGTCATAGTATAGTAAGGCAAAAAAACGGAAAAAAACGTCATAGTATAGTAAGGCAAAAAAATGTCAAAAAACACCATAGTATAGTAAGGCAAAAAAAATCAAAAAAAGTCATAGTATAGTATGGCAAAAAAAGTCATAGTATGATGAGGCATGAAAACCGAAAAAAACGTTATAGTATAGTAAGGCACGAAAATGTCCAAAAAAAATTCACTGTATATTATGGCAAAAAAAAGTCATAGTATAATAACACATAAAAACAGAAAAAAACGTCATAGTATAGTAAGGCAAAAAAACGGAAAAAAACGTCATAGTATAGTAAGGCAATAAAATGTCAAAAAACATCATAGTATAGTATGGCAAAAAAAAGTCATAGTATAATAAGGCATAAAAACTGAAAAAAAACGTCATAGTATAATAAGGCATAAAAACTGAAAAAAAACATCATAGTATAGTAAGGCAAAAAAATGTCAAAAAACGCCATAGTATAGTAAGGCACGAAAATGTCAAAAAACGTCACTGTATATTATGGCAAAAAAAGTCATAGTATAATAAGGCATAAAAACTGAAAAAAACCTCATAGTATAGTAAGGCAAAAAAATGTCAAAAAACGTCATAGTATAGTAAGGCAAAAAACGTCATAGTATAGTAAGGAAAAAAAAAATCAAAAAAAGTCATAGCATAGTAAGGCAAAAACGTCATAGTATAGTATGGCAAAAAAGTCATAGTATGATGAGGCATAAAAACCGAAAAAAACGTTATAGTATAGTAAGGCAAAAAAACGGAAAAAAACGTCATAGTATAGTAAGGCAAAAAAATGTCAAAAAACGTCATAGTATAATAAGGCAATAAAATGTCAAAAAACGTCACAGTATATTATACCAAAAAAAAGTCATAGTATAATAAGGCATAAAAACTGAAAAAAAACGTCATAGTATAGTAAGGTAAAAAAATGTCAAAAAACGCCATAGTATAGTAAGGCACGAAAATGTCAAAAAACGTCACTGTATATTATGGCAAAAAAAGTCATAGTATAATAACAAATAAAAACAGAAAAAAATGTCATAGTATAGTAATGCAAAAAAACGGAAAAAAACGTCATAGTATAGTAAGGCAAAAAATTGTCAAAAAGTGCCATAGTATAGTAAGGAAATAAAATGTCAAAAAACATCATAGTGTAGTATGGCAAAAAAATGTCAAAAAACGTCATAGTATAGTATGGCAAAAAAAGTCATAGTATAATAAGGCATAAAAACTGAAAAAAAACGTCATAGTATAGTAAGGCACGAAAATGTCAAAAAACGTCACTGTATATTATGGCAAAAAAAGTCATAGTATAATAACACGTAAAAACAGAAAAAAACGTCATAGTATAATAAGGCATAAAAACTGAAAAAAAACGTCATAGTATAGTAAGGCAAAAAAATGTCAAAAAACGCCATAGTATAGTAAGGCACGAAAATGTCAAAAAACGTCACTGTATATTATGGCAAAAAAAGTCATAGTATAATAAGGCATAAAAACTGAAAAAAAAACTCATAGTATAGTAAGGCAAAAAAACGTCAAAAAAACGTCATTGTATAGTAAGGCAAAAAACGTCATAGTATAGTAAGGAAAAAAAAATCAAAAAAAGTCATAGTATAGTAAGGCAAAAACGTCATAGTATAGTACGGCAAAAAAGTCATAGTATGATGAGGCATAAAAAACGAAAAAAACGTTATAGTATAGTAAGGCAAAAAAACGGAAAAAAACGTCATAGTATAGTAAGGCAAAAAAATGTCAAAAAATGCCATAGTATAGTTAGGCAATAAAATGTCAAAAAAAGTCACAGTATATCATGGCAAAAAAAGTCATAGTATAATAACACATAAAAACAGAAAAAAAACGTCATAGTATAGTAAGGCAAAAAAACGTCAAAAAACGTCATAGTATAGTGAGGCAAAAAAACG
>NW_019525290.1:73726-75270 GCF_002814215.2 Seriola lalandi dorsalis
TCATAGTATAGTATGGCAAAAAAAGTCATAGTATGATGAGGCATGAAAACCGAAAAAAACGTTATAGTATAGTAAGGCACGAAAATGTCCAAAAAAAATTCACTGTATATTATGGCAAAAAAAAGTCATAGTATAATAACACATAAAAACAGAAAAAAACGTCATAGTATAGTAAGGCAAAAAAACGTCAAAAAACGTCATAGTATAGTAAGGCAAAAAAAATCAAAAAAAGTCATAGTATAGTAAGGCAAAAACGTCATAGTATAGTAAGGCAAAAACAATCAAAAAAAAATCATAGTATAGTATGGCAAAAAAAGTCATAGTATGATGAGGCATAAAAACCGAAAAAAACGTTATAGTATAGTAAGGCACGAAAATGTCAAAAAACGTCACAGTATATTATGGCAAAAAAAAGTCACAGTATAATAACACATAAAAACAGAAAAAAACGTCATAGTATAGTAAGGCAAGAAAACGGAAAAAAACGTCATAGTATAGTAAGGCAAAAAAATGTCAAAAAACGTCATAGTATAGTAAGGCAAAAAAATGTCAAAAAACGCCATAGTATAGTAAGGCACGAAAATGTCAAAAAACGTCACTGTATATTATGGCAAAAAAAGTCATAGTATAATAACACATAAAAACAGAAAAAAAACATCATAGTATAGTAAGGCAAAAAAATGTCAAAAAACGTCATAGTATAGTGAGGCAAAAAAACGTCAAAAAACGTCATAGTATAGTAAGGCAAAAAAATTTCAAAAAAACGTCATAGTATAGTAAGGCAAAAACGTCATAATATAGTATGGCAAAAAAAGTCTTAGTATGATGAGGCATAAAAACCAAAAAAAACGTTATAGTATAGTAAGGCAAAAAAACGGAAAAAAACGTCATAGTATAGTAAGGCAAAAAAATGTCAAAAAATGCCATAGTATAGTTAGGCAATAAAATGTCAAAAAACGTCACAGTATATCATGGCAAAAAAAGTCATAGTATAATAACACATAAAAACAGAAAAAAACGTCATAGTATAGTAAGGCAAAAAAACGGAAAAAAACGTCATAGTATAGTAAGGCAAAAAAATGTCAAAAAACGTCACTGTATATTATGGCAAAAAAAGTCATAGTATAATAAGGCATAAAAACTGAAAAAAAAACTCATAGTATAGTAAGGCAAAAAAATGTCAAAAAAACGTCATAGTATAGTAAGGCAAAAACGTCATAGTATAGTACGGCAAAAAAGTCATAGTATGATGAGGCATAAAAAACGAAAAAAACGTTATAGTATAGTAAGGCAAAAAAACTGAAAAAAACGTCATAGTATAGTAAGGCAAAAAAATGTCAAAAAATGCCATAGTATAGTTAGGCAATAAAATGTCAAAAAACGTCACAGTATATCATGGCAAAAAAAGTCATAGTATAATAACACATAAAAACAGAAAAAAACGTCATAGTATAGTAAGGCAAAAAAACGGAAAAAAACGTCATAGTATAGTAAGGCAAAAAAATGTCAAAAAACGCCATAGTATAGTAAGGCACGAAAATGTC
>NW_019525291.1:0-677 GCF_002814215.2 Seriola lalandi dorsalis
CTGTGACTTTGAGGGATTTTTAGCTACAGAACTGAAAATGACTCGTGTAGAAACCTGGTTCCCGATTCAACAGACTCAGTTCTGCTAACGTTCCGTCGAGCACATGTTACAGTAGATTTCCTGTTTTGGTTCATGTTTTTGCTTGTTCTCAACAAAGTTTGAGGACTTTTCTTCTGTTCAATGTTAATGCACCAAATGTAATACAGCTGTGGTGTATTGAATATCTCGAATTAAACTGAGACTGATTCAGCACCTTTAGATGAAACTCAGTGGTTGGCACAAGCATTCATTTGGACTCAAAGATGAACCGGTTAGATTTTGATGATGAAAAGTCAAAGGTCAACTTCACTGTGACATCATAATGTTCTGCAAAAACACTTCTGGCCATTATTCAACGCTGTAACTCGGGAAGGAGAGACTCGGCTGGTTGGTGGAGGAAACAACCAGGAGGCAGTAACTCTGGTTATTGTGTAATTTGGATTTATTGATACTTAATTGAAAACTCATGTTTGTTTTATTTTTCTTCGGTTAGTCTTAAATCTAATATCAGGAACCATTAAAACATTAAGACAACTTAAATATGGCAAATGTGGAGATACAATCAATCTTTTCTGCCCACAGTCCCCCTCACACACACACACACACACACACACACACACACACACACACACACACAC
>NW_019525291.1:697-1131 GCF_002814215.2 Seriola lalandi dorsalis
GTGTGTGTGTGTGTGTGTGTGTGTGTGTGTGTGTGTGTGTGTGTGTGTGTGTGTGTGTGTGTGTGTTTGCCTGGAGGGCAGCAGACATTATGGAAGGCTAACAGCATCCATTACTGCTGCATTAAGCCTGTTGTCACATGGGAGGGAAACACACTGGTGTTATTGGGCTATTTATATGAGTCTCACACACTCACACACACACACACACACACACACAATAACACACACACACACACACACACACACAGATGAGGGGAGGAGAAACTGTTACTTCAGGGTTAAAATGTTTAGTGAAATATTCAAAATGATGTAATATCATTACTCATGAAATATTTCTTTTATGAAACACCATTTCATAAAAATCCCAGTGTGATGTGTAAATTTTCACCAGCATGAAATAGTTCAAATGTTTTACAGACAGCTGAGATTACAGC
>NW_019525291.1:1151-6968 GCF_002814215.2 Seriola lalandi dorsalis
TTGGCACAAGCATTCATTTGGACTCAAAGATGAACCGGTTAGATTTTGATGATGAAAAGTCAAAGGTCAACTTCACTGTGACATCATAATGTTCTGCAAAAACACTTCTGGCCATTATTCAACGCTGTAACTCGGGAAGGAGAGACTCGGCTGGTTGGTGGAGGAAACAACCAGGAGGCAGTAACTCTGGTTATTGTGTAATTTGGATTTATTGATACTTAATTGAAAACTCATGTTTGTTTTATTTTTCTTCGGTTAGTCTTAAATCTAATATCAGGAACCATTAAAACATTAAGACAACTTAAATATGGCAAATGTGGAGATACAATCAATCTTTTCTGCCCACAGTCCCCCTCACACACACACACACACACACACACACACACACACACACACACACACACAACCTGTTTCTCTGATCTCTCAGGGATTCGTCTCCCTCCCTCCTTCAGCCTTTTATAGACTGATTTTAAATTAACATCTGCTGCTACTCCATAAAAAAATGAACCTGGAGGATTCATTTCAATTAAAAAGGAAAAAAAAGAGACGGCTTAATTCATTTAGAGGGAGATGAACTCTGAAAACTAGGTTGCCCCGGCCACCTGTGAGGAAATGGAGACAGAAAAACAACTCAATTTAATAAGAAAAGCAATTTATTCAAGGATTAAGCATTAAATCAGCATTAAGTTTTTCTTTTCAGCAGTAGCATGAGACAATTTGACTCATTTATGGCGTACCTATAAGCTTGTTTAAATCAGCTCATACCTGGAGAAATAAATGTCTCCAAATGAAGTAAATGAAGAGAAGAGTCTCCAGTCAGTGGAAACAACAACCGGACAAAAAGGATTTTTGTCGCTCTGCTGGCAGACAGATAAAGACTCAGTGTGGATGAAAAACGTCTGTCATCTCGTTTCTGTTGTGCTCTTTCTCACATTTTATGCTTCGTGAATAAAGTGTGCCGTGCAGCCCTCCCTGTGTTAGTCTATTAGCTATTCTTGATCTTAGCGATTGATTGTGCTACTTTCAAGGTCATTTGCGGTCCTTATCTTGCGTTTATCCAGAGGTAGTTTTGCGGAACACCTTATTCTTCACCATCCGTGATGTCCCTAAAGAGCAGTTTTGAAGCTTAGAGTGAGCTGCTCCACTGTCGCCATCTTGGCAGTGTCTTGACTCCACCCCTAACTCCCAGCTAATCCAAATATGGGCAAAGAGGTCTTTGGTGCATGGCTGTTTACGACAACGAGGCTGTAGAGGTGGACTGGTGAGTAAAAGGTTTCATCGGTTCGCCGTGTCGGCGCTTAACGTCCCCGACAACCTCTGTCGTCTCATTTAGACGCTTGTTAGCAACCGGCCTTTTTTAACAGACATAAAAGCTTGTGTTAAACATGGACCTTATTTCTGTCATTTAACCAAAAACACATTTAAAAAACTGTCAGGTGCAAAAAAAAAAAAGTTTCTGGATTTTAGGATTTTACTTCCCTAAGGTTTGTAGACTTTTGTTGTCATGGTTACAATTATGAACATGCAGTTAAGGTTGGCTGAAGGAAAGAATGATTTCTTTCACTTTCAAACAGGAAATATGCAGCAACAACGTCACTTGACTCCGTCCGCTGCTCCTGTTGTAATCACTACGGCCACTAGAGGTCGTCTATTGATAAAACCGAACAATCGGTCATAATTAGCTGCTTGCACAGACGAACTGTGAGGTTGTTTACCTCCAAAACTCTAAACTCATTATCTGTTCCATGTTGTACTTTTGTACTCGCAGCATGAGGCTGTTTCTCTGTGACACTGTGTGGTTGCTTGTTGGTATTAATAAAACCTCCAGATCTCTCGGACTAAATCTCCCGGTGAACTACAATAACGTCCTCTAACACAGCACAGATGATTAACTGAGACCACGGCTACCACGGATGTATTAATATACTGTACATTCCCTGTCCTCTAATCTCAGCGGGTGGGCGTCTTCAAGCTCCATAAAGCCCTCAGGAAGACTTCAGCTCAGCTTTAAAGAGTTGATGTTATGTGCATTTCCTCTTTAGAACATACTATACGTACGCCAGCATAATCTGGACCCCTCGTGTGATACCTTCTCTGGCTGTAAAGCCTGTAAGCCCCGTGACACCCTCACACATGCATACGCATTCACAATTAGCCTCCCACTCGTCCTCGCATTCTTCGCCTATGTGTAACTCTTCTCAGATGTGTGTATTGACACATTTGGTGTAACATTAATCCGTTGGGCACACCTACACTCTGCTCTTTGGGTGATTATTAAAATGTCACATCACATTTGACTTCGGCGTCCAGGACTGACGAGGATTTGAAGGATTTACAAACCGGAGCTGAAACACGACACGTAGCCAAACATGATGCAACAGCCGGCACGAGTTCAGCTAGGTGAGTCAGTACACACACACACACACACACACACACACACATATATACTGGATATAGTGTAAAGACAGTGACACATTAAGACACATTCTTCCTTGTGTTGGTTATGTGTTGCAGCACCGAGGAATATCGACTGCAAGGTCAAACTGCTGCCTAACCTTCAACCTCATCGATGCATTTTGTTTCAAAATATCAGCTTTTCCAAAAGTCAACAACCAATCAGACTGGAGCACAGTGATGTCACAATGATGCAGCTGGAAACATTGATGCTGTGTCTCAGTTCAGGGGCCACATCCTTCGTAGCCCCACCTGTCCCGAGATTCATTGAGCGCCAGTAATGAGAGCGAACACCGGCGACAGAGAGCCTTTCAGCTCAGCTCCACAGCTAACGGTACAACTGTTAAAGCCAAGGGCCGTAAAACCTCCAGCTTTTGTGAAAAAGTTACATGTTGTCCAGGTTGCTAGACGACAGGCGCTTTGCGGCGCCACGGGGCCCAGCTGGTGATGCACAGTGAAAATCCTACGTAGATCAGACCGTCTGTTTTCGGTTCGGCCTTCGCAGTACATGACGCCCATGAAAGGCCGCACCTTCGTGGGCCGCGTCCTCTGAAGGATGTGGCCTCTGAATTGAAAACCAGTTTAACCCCATCTGTTTGGAAAGAAGCGGCATAAATTAATTAAGAAACCAAATGAAAACTCTTCATTACTTCAGATTCAGCTCTTCAATCATCACAGATGTTTTCTTCAGCATCAGAAGTAGTAGTGGTGGTTTTAGTGGATTGCTTTTTGGATCTGCTGGTCGCCAAATGCAGCGTGACTTAATGAGGTGCAGTTCAGCCAGTGACAGAACAAAACACATCATTATTCCTTCATGTCATTAGCTTTTTCAGAAGCACCACCGCTCCCTTCTCCCGCACATCAGATGCCAAATGTCCCGACAGCATTGTGGCTCTTTGAGTATTCATGCCTGAATGAAGCACAAACCATCATCTACATAAAGACACCTACGTCTGAATGACAACGAGCCACTGACGAAACCAGCAAGGTTACACATCTTATGTCTAAAACAGGATTTATATCCTGACTATACCATACATCTGTAAGTGAAGTGTCTGATGTGTTTACATCCACATCTACAAATACATTGATCCTACAGCTGTAGGGAACAACTGACTTAAACTGATGAGCTCTTTCGATGAGACGCACAAGCCTAGTTTATGACTTTGTCGTGTGTGAGACATGTGACTGATGAAGTGCATTGTGATTAGCTGAAATTCATGTCAGCAAGGCGAAATGCATTGTGGGTAATGTATTTTGTTTGTGTTCCTAGTGATTTTAGCCTTATAAAAAAGTTTTTAAAGTCGAGGTTCAGACCTGATGCAACGCTGTCACTAAAACCTTTACTTCTCTGCCTCTGAAGCAGATAGAAACATGAAATAAAAACCATTTGGGAGCTTAAACCTTTGACCTTTATTGTAAATAATTGTCCTTCCCCTTAAGTTCATCAACAACAAAAAATCAATAAATGTTTGAAAATTTGAATTGAACTGAAAATATTGACAAATTTGCTCATTTTCCAGCAATATCAAATTCCCGAGGCAAAGCTAGTGATTTATAATAAAAACCAAATGTTTAAGGTCTCGCTGGGTTTTTATTTCATGTTTCTATATCTGCTTCAGAGGCTGAGGAATAAAGGTTTTAGTGAACGCCAAGTCGAGGTTGTTAGGTTTCAGCGAGAGCTTCAGGTCTTAATGGGTTAATGACATGGACGTGAATAGCTGCTGTCAAATCACAGTAAACATACAGGCTAGAACATGTGCATTAGGTTCCCCAAAATAACTGAGTCCAAAATAGCAGATCATATAAATTTACAATTAGAATCACACACATGCCAACAGAGGAGGAATGGAAGGATTTCTTCAGAAGCCTGAGAGATCTGTGTTCTCTTTGTCTTTTATGTGCACAAACAAACAAACACACATATACTATATTACACACACACACACACACACACACACACACAAAGACAGCAGATGCCTGGAAACCCTTTGTGGCCTTGTAATACCCGAGCAGGTTTCAGGGTGTTTGTGTGAAAGCTGCTCCGATCTGTCCTCAGCCAGTGCCTCTGGCAGGAGCACCTTCCACACTATGTTCAGGTCCATCTGGAGGCGACACACACACACACACACACACACACACACACAGAGTCACATTACTGATGTGACTCTTTTACCTTGAAGATATTTCAGCTGCTGTGCTGTTTGAAAGTGACTGAGCAGTGAAACGAGTGTGGTGGGGGTCGAACATCAGACAGAGAGTGCTGACTGTCGGATGTTTTCACGTGACTTGCATAATTAACAGCGTCTTGCAGGTGAACGCAATAATGGCAACTCTCACTGGCAAATTTCCTCAGCTGTAGCTCAGTCTGTACGTTGGCCAAAACAACAAGAAAGAGACTCTTGACTAATGACTAATGTTAACTGAAGCTGCGGTCGGGGGATCTGACCCACTGATTAAGACTTGGACCACCACAAAATAGGTAAAAACAACAGTTTGGGAACATTTTTTCTCACCTGTAATTGTAAATATTACAATATATTTCCCATATAAGAATCTTATGATACGATTTCAGACACCCCTAAAGCGGATCGTGCAATTTTTCTTAACCTTGGTAAACGCCTCATCTGCTACTTGTACGTTAATTTAAGTAGCAGTAAGTTAACTAACATTTCTATCTAACTTGTTTTATACACTTTACTTTCTTAAGTTCAGAGTTTCTGGATAAGATCGTGTCAAGAATCTTCAGATGAACGCTAATGTGAATGCTGGTTTGTAACTTTAGCCTTAAGTTACAGTTTAGCTAATTAATGTTAGCTAGTTTCTAATTTCAGCCTGAAGTTACAGTTTAGCTAACTAATGTTATATAGTCCTTAACTTTAGCCTTAAGTTACAGTTTAGCTCTTTTTAAAAGACGCTATCGGGTAGTAACCATGGTAACGAAGATATCCAAGTGGAGTTACCGTTGTATGATGAAGTTTGTCCAAGTGGAGTTACCATACAAGATGGTTTGCTCATGCGCAAACGGGCCGTTCAGCAAATCGGGTAGGTCCGCAGATCGGGTAGCGACAAGCCTTAAGTTACACTTTAGCTAACTAATGTTAGCTAGTTTCTAACTTTAGTTTAACATTAATCCAACTTGTCAACCCTGTAAAACAGTAGAGATCAGGGGAGCTGGTGATGGTGAGTAACCTTGTGTCAGCTCCAGTGTTTTGAGAGTTTGCGTCCTGTTTCCAAAAGTGACAAACTTAGACACAAAAAAAGTCATTCTGTTATGTGAAAACACAGTTTTTAGTGTGGACTAATTGCACAGCAATAACTGTTGACAAATATGAAAGATGTTCCCTGCTGCTGCTGCTGCTG
>NW_019525291.1:7332-26524 GCF_002814215.2 Seriola lalandi dorsalis
TGTGTGTGTGTGTCTGTATGTGTGTGTGTGTCTGTCTGTGTGGTGTGTGTGTGTTTGTGTGTGTGTGTGTGTGTGTGTGAGAGAGAGACTATGAGTGTGTGAAGTCATATAACAGCCCTACATGAAGGCAGCGTGTGTTCCCTCCCATGTGTCAAAAGGTTTCATGCAGCAATAATGGACGCTGTTTGCCGTGTATTATCACTACTACCCTTAAGGCGACACACACACACACACACACACACACACACACACACACACACACACACATACACAGTACTATGTTGTTACCACAAAGAGGCTTGATGGGGGCTGTTAGGGAGGGGAGGACTGTAACACACACAAATGATGAATACAGGAAGTTTCTAGAGGTGAAGAGAGAGAGACAAATAAAAGAGAAAATATTATAAACACTTAAGTAAAAGCTGGTGTTCTAATTCACGCAATTAACTTTACAAAAAGGTTAAAAAAAAATGTCAGTAGCTGAGACTGGGAGAAACTGTGTTCATGAATCATTAGGAAATGAATAGTTCAGGATGTGTAAAGCGGAGTAATGACCGCTGTCTTATAATAAGTCGCTGCTGATTAACTAGCACAAGCTAGTAACGACTAATTGGCTGCTGATTAATCATTCATGATTTTAACTCTCTATCTCTCTTTCTGCAGGTGGTACAAGAGGTGAGCAATTCCTCATTACTTCATAACTGTCTTGACTGTTACCTTCCTGCTCTGTGACACATACTGAGCCGTCACTGAGCAGATACGTGGAAACTGTATTTCTGTCTCGGGCAACGCCACATATCATGTTGTGGGACGGCTTGGATGCAGTTTAAGACGACATAGATAGCAAAACAAAACATGTGCCTGAGTCCTCGGGCCGAGTCCGGCCCATATACTTCCACATCTGGGCAGATTCCGGCTGTGATCCTCCGGTTATCGGCTGATTGTGTGTGCGCCAAAACTGGCCCAGATGTGGAAGTAGCATCTGAGAATCACGCTGTATACGGGCCAGGTTCGGGCCATAGAACCGGCCGTATCCAACACAAGTGGTAAAAAATGAAGCATCAGCAATGAAGAACCAGAAGCTGCAGTTCCTCTAACGGCCACTAGAGTCTGGCTCCAACAGTGAGTCAGTCCCCAGAGACTCCCATGTTAAACTGTCCAACTTTACAGCAGAAATAAACATGTTTACAGCCTGGTACAAAAACTGTTTTGGTCTCTAGAGATAATTTCCTCCTTCATGACACCTGTTTATATAACTCACCTGTTTATATAACTCACCTGTTTACATTTTATTATGTGGCGGATTGAGGGCGTGGCCTCTTTGAGTGACAGGTGGGTGAATATATTTTTGCCACAAAACGACATGAGCCAAAACACATTAGAGAGCAGGTTAGAGTGGATGAACCTCACCACAGAAACACAGAGGTGACAAATCTGAAGACACATCTTCACACAAACCGTGCACATGTAAACAATTACAAACGCACATGCTCAGAAAATACACACACAACATGAAACACACACACACACACAAACCCAAAATGATAAAGATTCCCTCGGTTGTATCAGAGAAATGAGACGTTGGAGGAGGAGACGTGTTCACTGGTGTGTGTTTATGTTTGTCTCTCCTCGTCCTTCCACCTATCCATCTACCTACCTGTCCATCCTCTCATCCATCCCTACCTTTAATGATCTGTGACGAAGAGAAGCGTCCGGAGGAGAGGAGGAGGAGGAGAAGGAAGTGAGGAAGAGTGCATTATAAAATAAAGGCCCTTAAGGTAAATAAGAAAGATATATATATATATATATAAATTATTGTGCATTGGATAAATAAAACTGCTCTGTGGTTAGAGAAAGTTAGATTCTTTTTAATTATATATTGGTGTTTAAATTGTAAACAAAGTGAAATTAACACAGTACATGAACATGAAACTGATCCGAGCAGCTGCAGCAGAACTTGTAGTTGTTGTACCTGAAGCTTGAAGATGATGATTGTCGAGAATAGAAGAAAAAAACACAGACACACACTTGGCTCATTAACGGACAGACGCAGGTCATTACCCTCGGCGGTGAGAGCGGCGTGGACAGACAGGCTCAGTGAAAAGGTTGAAGGATGACATCAACGCGAACGTAAATGCAAAATGTTTGATTTGTCTCGATGTGATCATCCATCGGTAAAAGCGTCTGCAGCTGGACACATCAGTTCAGACGTCGGCCTTGAACAGAGCTACATGTGTTAACGAGCTGACAACAGCTGATCAGAACGTCCCTCAGAACACACGGGGGGTTCTGACGTACAGATGTTAGAGGTTCTTTCAAGAACATTCTTCCAACATCTGCCCCTTTATGCTGCAAATTAGATTTTTTTATCTGAAAAGTTTATAACCAGGCAGCATGAATAAGGATTTCTCAATTATATATTATATATTATATTATATTATAGTGTTTATTTACTTTTCACAGTCTTATATATCTCAGTTATCTGGGTTTGCAGTAGTTTGGATGCATTTATGTATTTTTATGACTTTTTAATGATGTAATTTTTATGTTGCATCTTGTTGCCTTTCACATATATACCACTTCAAAACGTTTATTATTATTATTTTTATTATTATTTTAATTTGCCACGCCCCTTGTGTAGGTGCACGTCTCCAGGCTGTGAACTAAACATGGTGGCACCCGTGTCCTCTGCTGGACACGCCCCCCGCACGCTGATGATGCGTGTGTTCACATATGATTGGCTGTTTTATATTTTTTTCTTATTCAAATGTAACTTGCGGCGTGTTTTGTGATGATGACCCTGATGAAGGAGCCTCAGGTGCTTCCTCCGTGCAGTGCACCTTGGACCTGAGTGAAGCCAGAAAACTTACTTTGGTATATAAGTATTTCTGAAATGTTTTATTCTGTAAAAACATGGAGGAAAATATATATATAAGGTAAGAAAGAGAGGACAGAGGTCTGAGAGCTTCTGCTGCAGGTGTTTTGTTGGTTTGTTGCATTTAAAGCAGCGAAATAACCAGAAACATGATGAGTGTGATTATGGTTCATACTTCTTACATTCAGAATCTCCCTCGCTCTAAATATTGTAAGAACTGTTGGGAGACTGATGTCGCTCCATTCCTCCCACAGACAGGCCCGTCATCAATGTGTCCAGTCCTGATTCTTGAAGCTTTTATGTCTGTAACAAGTGTCTGCATGAGACGACAGAGGTTCATCACAGCCCCGGACCTCGCCGCTTGGTGGAGACCAGAGCAGAGGAGGGAACTGGGTGACTGCTGGACTTACCGCTGCACGCATCAGATGTTCACGTGTTCTGCTGCCTTCAAGGTCGTAAAAATAAAGTAAATAAATACGTCACCGCTGCTTAAACATCGAGGTTCTGTCGGTTACTAACCGAACTACAAGACATACAACAGAGGCATCACTTTTTCTCTCCTTTATTAATGTTAAAGAACAAAAATAAAAGCTCTGGGAGAGGTCTGATTACATCCTTTAACAACACTGTCTAATTCCCGTGACTGCAGGTAACGGACACGGCCGACACCCTTCATGCACCCACGTCTTGTGGAACTTGATAACGGGATGAGAGAACGGAGAGAAGTAAAAGAGGAGGTTCAGGCTTTCTGGCTGAATGCTCCACTGATTCCTTCAGCTCGTCACTTTTCACTCCTTCCTCTTTAAGTCTTTTTTACCTGCAGACATCTTCTCCACCTTTTCCCTGCTTTTCGCTTTGATTTCCACTCCATCTCCCATTTCCATTTTCCTTTCTTCCCTCCTTGCGATGCCTCCTTCCCCACCGCATCCTGACTTATCCACCCTGCTCGCTCCATTTCCTCTTCCATCTTCCTCCTCTTTCAGCGTTTCCCTGCCTCTCCTCTCTTTTTTTCTTCCCCACAATCCCAATCCTCTGAAATAAATGAGCAACCTGGTTCCTATTCTCATCCTCTCTCCAGGCTGGCATTTAAACGGCAGGGTGGGACACACACACACACACACACACACACACACACACACACACACACGCCTGCTGAGTATGCAGACAGCAGCGTTTGATTGTGCACGGCTATGACATATGGTATCACACACAAGGAGTTTCCACACATGCACAAAAACAGAATCTTCCTTTAGCACATTTGTGTGTGAGAAGGAAAGAGCTGCACACTCTTTCCTCACATGTATCAGGCCTCGGCTGATTTACTCTTTAAAACCAAAACCGTACAAACCTGCATCTGGAGTAACGGTAGGTGACGAGACGGAGCGTTTTTACGCTCAACAAATTACTTTATAACATATATATATAATATAATAAGACATTTTTATACAACACTTTTCAAGATCTTTGCACACGGAAGAGAAATACCACAAAATATAAACACATTCAAATTTAAAAGAAACACCTGATCACCTGGACATCATAGATGAATAACATCAGAATACCAGTCCATAGATTACCATGGTTACCGGTTACCTGAGGATGCTGTGTTGCTACAGTTTCTGTTTGTGAATCTGTGTGTGTGTGTGTGTGTGTGTGTGTGTGTGTGTGTGTGTGTGTGTGTGTGTGTGTGTGTGTGTGCGTGCGTGTGTCTGTGTGTGTGTGTCTGTGTCTCATAGGGGCGTGGTGGCCAAGTGGTAAGGCGTTGGTCTCGTAAACCAAAGATCATGGGTTCAATCCCCGTCCACGCCTTTAGGATCCACCTGTTTACCTTTGATGACCACAGTCCGCTCCGTGAACAGGGTGTCGGTCCTCGCTGACGCTCTCTAGTATAAACTCGCCTTTTGCTAAACACCAAAACAAACCGCAACGTCAGCTGGACTCCAGGGCACGTATCAAGCTAGAAAAGAGGTCAGAGCTCTTTTCCACACATCTCCCGATAAGTAGCAGGTGATGGCAGCAGTCAGGTGATGAGCGGGGAGCGATGACATCACCCGAGAGGGAAGGAAAGGAAGGGCGCTTGGTCCACATCAGTCTAGTTGTCTAGATATAAGATTATATGTTATTTATTGTTTAATTTGAATTTAAATCATGTGTTTATCACACATGAGTTTACAGACAGAGACCTTTGACTCCGCCTGGTTAACACATGTGATGTCACACATGTGATGTCACACACAAGGTTTCTGCTCCACACGTGCACAAAAACACAAATCTTCCTTTAGCACATCTTTCCGTGCAGTCGGGCTGTGAAAGGAACAGATGCTGAGCAGAGGACAGAGCTTTGAAGAAGAGAGGCAGGACGACAAAAGGGAACATAACAACATGTTGAACAGCATGTAAATATTGTAATATTCAGACAGTATAAAACAGCCTGAGTTCTTTGAGACTCCCTGAGCAGATTTCTCAGCTGCACGTTCTTCCCTCTGATCTCCTCTTCTACCACATCTGCAGAGGTGGTCTACCAGATCCACATCTGGAGGCTGATCTTCAGTTACTTTGCCTCAGCTCATTCAGGCGTGGTGGCCAAGTGGTAAGGCGTTGGTCTCGTAAACCAAAGATCATGGGTTCAATCCCCATCCACGCCTTTAAAGTGTCTTAAATAACAAAGGTGAAGACAGTCAGGCGTTCACTAAAGCACCTGAGCTGATCACCTGTAAATGCATGATGGTTATTGACGATGATCTCGCCCCCGCTGTCGTCTGAGCTTCTGTTATTCTCTCTTCTATCTGTCGCTGTTTCAATGTGTCACTGGTGTTGAGCTCTGACAGTCTGTGGGCTCCTTGTTTTTGGAAGAAATGTTGTGAACACAACTCAACAAACATCCGGGGGGTCTGTCTGCACCGTGGGGGCGGCACCACAGGAGGTCCCTCCCAAAAAAACTGCGTCGTGCAGAAACAAGTTGAATCTGGTTCAACTTTCTCAGAGGAAGAAGAGTCGTGTTTACCGTGAAGCATCGACGCGTTCTCCTGTTTACCTGCAGACTGTCACTGTGTTTTTTTTAAGCTGATTTTGTTGTGACGTCGTCCTCGGACAGTCAGCCTCAGCATGAATCCAGATCCATCAGAACAGGCCTTCAGCTGCTCCGGGGTTGGGGAGTCTCAGGTTTCTGTTCTTGGTGACAGGAAGTGGAACCTTTCCACTGAGAACTGCACAAGTTCTAACAAGCAGGTGAACTACCAGTGATTTCCTTTGTTACTTGAGTCATATTCATCCTTTTGAGATTTTTACATTTACATTTTTGAACTTTCAAGGCCATCGCCAAGAAAGCAATTTGTAAAAGATATTGGTATTGATGGAATTCATAGAGTCGAGCAAACAGTGTTAATCTGAGGGATTCTTGAAGAGATATGTAAAAGAGCAGAAAGAAGAAGAAGAGAAGACGGCGAGAAAAATATTCCTCTGTGGCATTTTTCTTTTGTCAGCCCACAGTGAAGACAAATGGAGAGAGAGAGAGAGGAATCACTCTGCCTGAGTGAACCTGCAGCGAGGATTATTGCAGAGAGCTCGCTACAGAGAGAATATTCTTCATAATGTTTTTGCCACGCAAACCCACAGAGAGAGGAATTGAAAAGCAGGAGGAGGCAGGAGGATGTCACTCCTCCTCCTGCTCCTCTTCCTCTCATCATCTGAGTGGGTTAAACCTTCAAATGACCAGTGTTCGACGCATCAGCGAACTCCCGTCCTGTAAAAACCGCCCAAGCACTGAACAGAGAGCTTCTCATTACCGGGTCTGGGTTCTGGACATGAGCTAACACAGGCTCGGCTCCAGGGTGTAAACAGCTGGATCAAGTCTCGTCATCAACTTATTGAGAGCCTTGGTGTGAAGGAACATGATGGAGGTGCTGTGAGAGTCATCTCTGCAAAATGGACGGAGGCTTCTGGGAAAACTCTAAAAGGATGTATTCTGAGTTTAGTGTGCACAGCTTGTCCAACTGTTGTTCATAAATAAACAACAAACAGACTGTAAATGAAATTTTGGGCAAAAAAAACAAGATGGGAATTCACAAGACTGACGATGGGAGCAAAACAGGAAGTAATGTGACATAATATATGGAGCGAGGCGTTGGTGTGGATGGACCCAGTCGGCGTTCCACAACCTGAACCGTGAACTTTCTATTGTAACCGTGACAGTGAAGGTCCATGTGTTTAACTCAAACCACCATAAATACCCAAACCTAATCATGACCTAGCAGCACACCAACATGCATGCAAGTCAGATGTGTCCTGGGTCAAATGTTCATGACGCAGACGGTCAGTGTCCAAGTTTTAGGCAAAATGTACGTACGCTAAAGAGAGGGAGATCATTTAGAGGGAGCGGACGAAGACAGAAAAATACAGGAAGAAGGAAGGTTACTACGTGATACGTGGAAGTCAAAACAGGAAGCGAAGGCGAGTAGTTTATGAGCCGTGTGTCGATTCGGGGGCTGAAACCTTCAGATGTGCCACAGCAGAGCGACCACACTGTCCCGTCTTTCTTCTGCTGGACAACAAAGGCTCCAACCGGCGAATCCTTCATGGCCCCAGCATCTCCCAAGATTCATTGCGCACCTGTAGTGAAAATAAGCACAGCAGCAAATAACACTCACACAGAGCCTGAGGAATACACTGTTTACTGTAAGTGTTGTGTTGCAGCTCAGTTCAGCAGCTACAAAGGTACAAGCGTCCAAACCAAGGACCTTAAAACCTCAAGCTTTGGTGAAGGAAAGGTTACGTGTTGTCACGGTTGCTCGGCGACAGCTATGGAGTGATAATGGGAGAGGTGGAGGAACTAACAGGAAGTGGCAAAAGGAAGAAGAAAAAATAAAACTTAAAGCCACATTTCCTCCAATGAAATGAATACATGAACGATGGGAAACGAGTCGGATGTCAGATGAGCTCAGAGATGCACAAATCTAATTAATAAAAATAATAAAAACAAATGGAAAAGGATTGGAGTGACTAAATTGTGAGGGAGGTTGAAGAGTGAGAAAGAGAAGTAGAAGAAGGAGGGATAAATGGATGAGAGAGGCAGGAGAGCAGCTCGGCGTTCGGCCCCACGCTGATTTGACAGTTCTATTATGAAGAAGGATGAGTGGTAGAAAAGTGAAATTTGAGCAGATCTCTCTTTTTCTCTCTCGCTCTTCCAGTTGTCTCTCGCACTTTTTCTCTCTTTCCTCTTTGTTCTCTTGCTCAATTTCTCCCAGTCCTTCCCGCCACTTAGCTCCACTTCCCTCTCTCTTTCCTCTCCATCTCCGTCGCTCCCGTGTGCCCGCCACCTAAATGAAAAAGGAGAGCTCTAATCTTTCGCCCCTTCTGGATGATTACCATTTTATCTTTCAATTACCAATAATCCCTCTCCTCTCTCACTCGCTCTATTTTTATTTCAGCCTTAGTTTCTCTCTATCTTTTCTCTCCTTTAGTCTTTCTGTTCAGTTCTGGTCACGTTTGCTATTAAAACATTTTTTTCATCATTTCATTTAACCTTTTGACCTGTTTTTTTGTTGTTTGTTGACAAAGAGATGGAAAAATGTCTGTTTTTTTTTGTTAATTTCCTGTGTTGTATAATCAGGAAGGATTTGGTTGAAAAATGTGTAACTGGGGCTTAAAGTGGCCACAAATAAATGTGAATAAACCACATTAAACTACTTATTTTGTTGAGCTGCCATTTTTTGTTGCATTGCCTCCGCTGCCTCACCTTGAGTAAGCTAACGTTAAGGCTGTTATACGTACGTCCTCTGCAGAGGCGTAGACAAATGTAAAGTGTATTTTGGCATCATGCCTGCCTGTAATTGGTTAATATATGACTTTAACTTTGAAAGGAACTAAGTTCATTGACTTTGGAAGAGAACAGTTCAACAGTTTGTGTGTTATTGGTTAAAGTACAATGAGTTTGTTCATAATTGTAACTGAGACGAACATCTGATCATATTTTAAAAGAGCTATTTGTAAGATTTGCTATTGCTATGTAGCTAACTTTAGCATTAGCTGCTGTTTATTTTCCGGTCTAGTTAAGAGCTTCAGCCATTGTCGCGTTTACAATATGTCCTCTGACACTACAGTGACTCAGTATCGGAACGTGACAAGACAGTTCAGCTAAGACCGGTGCTAGCTGGTTAGCATGCTCACTTCAGTAGAAGAAAGAAGTGATAGAAATAGAAACAAAAAACAAGACGGTTTCTTTCCACGTCTGGAGAAGCTGTTGGTGAGTAAAGGAAAAAAGTTTGATGCTGAACTCACAACGTTTCTTCTAGACCAGTAAGTAAACAGCTGCTAATGTAAATCTTAAAGCTTATAAATCTCTGCTCTCTGTATTCGGTCTCAGTAACTGCAAAGCTTCTGTCTGTCTCTAACTATCCCGCCTGAAAACACGCCTCTGCCTCCATGTGTTTCACTGTTGGTGGTTTTTCTAACAGCGCCTCAGACTTTACTTCGTGACCTTAGAATACACGTAGTTACTTGAGGAAAATGGAAATAACCAATGTCCTTCTTCACACTGAGAGCAGTGGTCTGCGGTCTGCAGCATCAACATCATAAACCTGCAAATTATGTTGTTGTTTTTTTTTTACTGCTGTGGTTTTGAATTTTTGGACATAAAACAACCAAACACTTCAGTCCGCACCATCAACCCCAGTGATGCTTTTCAGCCGTTCTCCAAGTGTCATTTTTGGGAATGTTTATTCCTGCAGTTTTTCAAATTAAACTTCCCATGACCAGGAAACACTGAGTGGGTGTAATCAAATCAAAGTTGCACAGGTGCAGCGTTGCTCACCAAATCAGTGCACAGCACTTTTTTTTTTTTTAATTTATTTTTTTTTACTTTGTTGAGCTGCTGTTTGTGGTTCAGCACATTTTAGAGTTGAATTAACAGTGACGTTTACAGTGTTTAAGCGAGGAGAAATGTGTGCTTGGTATTTGCTCAGGTGCCATGTTTGCTTCTTGCCAAAATATCCAATCATCTTGCAGCAGAATATAGTGTACAGTGTAGAATACAGTAGTTTTGGTTTTAAGAACCAAAAACCATCTCAGTGTAGTTTTACATCTCCTCTCTCAGGCTTCTCTCTGCAGCTCTAGTAACAACAGGTCGGTGAGCCAATCAGAAGAGAGGAGGCCCTGAGTCTCTCTTCTGATTGGCTGACTGTTTCAGGCAAAAACACTCAGAGAAACCAAATCCTGTAAAGGTTTGGATGGTGGGTCCAGGTGGGCGGGGCTTGGTGACTGCTTTGTTGTGACATCACAAAGTTCCAGAAGTCCTGACGGCTGGTTTTAAGGCTCAGTTTCTGAATACAGGCTGTGTGCATTTCTCTGTGGACTGAGGCTTTGATACTTTCACAGTATTAATATAGAAGCTAGAGCTGATCTATAATCAAACATCACATGGACACAGACATTTACGCTGGAGGAGCTTTAAGATTTCCTCCTTCCTCACCCTCCTCACTCTGTCTTCCCTCCTCTGGTTTCTCCAGTTGGTGAGGTTTACCTCCAGGTGTCAGTCTGGTTCATAGATTAAACTGACTCTTACAGGCTGGCTTTTCTCTCTCGGTCTACCCCACAACACACACACACACACACACACACACACACACACACACTTACTTCACTCGACCTATGCTTCACCTCTCTTCACCGGCAAGACGAGCTGCAATTACCTCCCAAACTATCTCGTCTCATCCAGACTTAGAGCCTGGATGAGCGGGATGCCTGGTGTGTGTATATATGTGTGTGCGTGTGTGTGTGTATATATGTGAGTGTGTGTGTGTGTGTGTGTGTGTGTGTGTGTGTGTGTGTGTGTCTGTGTCTTGTTTTCCTGTATTTATACACTTACCAGGACCAAATCCACTTACAAGAATAAAACCTTTGGGGAAATCTTTAACAGTGATTTAAAGCAAACCTGTCGCCACGTTGTTTATCTCACTGGTCAAAGTCATCGAACGCTGATCCACTCGTTCTGTCACTGCACAGAAACTCTTCACTGAGTTTGTTGAAGTCGAGCACCGAGTTGCTTCTCACCTATCATCTGGCTCAGCTTTTAAATTAAGCTTTATTGGTCCCTCTTCTCCTATTTGAATAATTAATGAGGGCTCCATAAATCAGGGCACTTGGCGAGGTGGACTCAGTAGGAATCTCTGCAGCTGCTCGCTCACTGTTCGGGGTTTGATGCAGTTGTTTAAGACTCCTGCTTTTGACTGCATGTTTGTTGAGGAAAGCAGCAGAGACAGTGAAGCTGTCGGTTCAGGACTGAAGTGAAGGTTTGGCCTTGAATTTACAAGATTTATGTGGGAAGCAGACGGGAGGAAAAAAGTCAAAACCAGTTGATTGGACATCTATTAAAACATCTACAATCTATTTTGTGAATATTAAAACTCTCAAAAGATGATTTTCTTCTTCACAGTCAAACTAGAAAGACCTGCCTGATCCCAGCCTCTTGATTAAAATCTATTCCCTCCTGTTTGTCTACGCGCACGCACTTTCACCGTGTAAGTAAACATCAGGAGTTTTTCAGTCGTGTGGTTTTACTCCTTCCACACATCTGAGGCATGGCCGGAAAAAACCCAGCAGAGGAGTTCCTCTCCTGCTCCTCTCCGTCTGATTCCTCACATCGTTTTCTGATTTCTTTTCTGTGGCGGCAACAAAGATGAGCACGTCGCCTGTGGCTTTTACCGTGCACACACACACACACACACACACAGAGAGAGAGAATGATAACAAATGTCCAAGGTTTTTCCTGAATAGAAATGAGTTGCAGTTATGACATACCCGCCTCACAAGTGCCAACGTTTTTAACAAAACGTATATCAGATGTGCGGAGGGATAATTACTTTTCCCTCCATGGATGAAAGTTTTTTGTTGTTGTGAATGCAGCCGCAGATCTTTAACACTTTATTACAGTCATGTCCAGACGCAGACCCATGACGTATAATGATGTGGACGGCGTGTAATACAGGCTAATCTACAGAGATTACATGTTACACAGATAATGACGGGGGGGGGGGGGTCAGCACGGCTCCACACGCTGCAGGTGTCTGAGTGCTGGAGGTGGAGTGTGTTCGTCCGTGTGATCGTCGGCTTGTGCACGTCGTGCATCCCGCACGAGGCCTGCGCCTCCAGATGATCCTTACATCCCTGTCTCTCGGTCAACGAGGCGTGAAGATGAATGTTGCTGTTGAAATGCTGCCAGGAAGATGATGATCACCACGACAACGGCGACGATGATGATGATGATAGGAATTACTCTGTGTGTATTGTAGGTGTGTGTGTGTGTGTGTGTGTGTGTGTGTGTGTGGATGGCTGATGGCTGATGGGAGATATGATAAGCGTGTTTGCGGTTCGGGCTGAGTGGAGCTCCGTAGTTACTCATAAAGCGTGTCTGATGAAGATTACCCCGCTTATAGCAGCATCACAGCCCACAACGCTCAATCATTTAATAAACTGAAAGTATTCTGATTGGCTCCCATGTGTCCTTGTGCCTCAATAATGTAGAGGAAATTGAGTTATTTCATGAATTGATGAGAGGAAACTCTGTGTAATTAATGAGTCTCAGGGAACAAATATGAAAATGGCTGCAGTCCTTACTCCGATTCCCTATTTAATTAAAAACACTGAGCGTCATTCATCAAATACCATAGTACATTTACATTTGTGTGAAATCCTGTTTAATAGATACAATAGCAAAAAGAGAGGGGGGGGGGGGCAGAGCTCAGCCTCAAATTAGACTTAGAGTCTTTAGGAAACAGACACTCAATCTTTTGCCATGTACGAACTTCGAGCTTCACTCATTATGATTCTCTCGTTCTTCAGGAGTTAAAATACAAGAAATACTGTGACGAGATCCTGAGGCCCGTCGCCGCGCCGCTCCCGGCTCTGCTGCATGTCGTTCCCCTTCTCTCTGTAAAGGCACAAAGTGGCCGAACATATAACTTTCAAAGGTTATTGCTCTTATCTGTTTTATTTATTTTATTTTATCTTATAGTTTTACTTATTAATCAGACTCTTAGAAGAAGATCAGGATGTTTGAGGTCATTTATCTTTTTGTGTTCAACCTTGTGCAAAACGTGTGTTTAGGAGAAACGGAGGGAAAAGTCCCAGAACAGCTTGTTAGACTAGATATTTTAATAAGCTCTTTGCTTAGTATTCAAATCCAAGTCTTATATTATATTATATTTACCCCAGGTAACAATAGATATCCCGCTGGGGGGCGGTTCTGACCCTGATGCTTTCTGCCCTCCCACAATCAATTAGCCCCCCACACTGTAACAACACAAACAAGGGCCCGTGCGGAGCCTCGGGATCATTGCTCACACAGGCCCAGGGGCCCCCGCTTGTAACTGAGCGTGGCCCCATTAACCTCAGACACACATGAGGCCTGTATGGCCCATCCAACTCGAGCGTGTCCCACAATGCCGTGCTGGCTGGGCGACTGATTCCCTCTCGCCTCATTCATTCTCTCGCTCCCCCGATCCACTCCACTCTCTCCTCTTTCTCCTCCCGTCCTCTTCCCTCCACTCAAGACGTCTTGAAATAAAAATAAAAAAACATTTATTTTTCTGAAGATCCTTGAAGCTTCAGCAAATCAGACAAAAGGAAATGATCCACAACAGAACGTCAGTGTGTGATGTATAAATCAGTGTTGACCAAAGAGCAGTTTATGTCTGAATAAATATTTTATTCAGTGTCCAGTGAAAGAAATAATAATTCACCGTTTTTCTTTTGTTTGTGTTGAAACTGTAAAACTGACCAAAGAATCGGATTCATGTAACAGCAGCAAAGGCTTCTGGGATTAACGCAACAAAAACAACCTCGCCACAGTGTCCATTTAGTAGCCGTTCTGGAGCTTTTGACTGAACCACACACTTCTTTCTCAGCCGGTCGTCGTGGCGACAGTCGGGGGCCGGAGTGACGCCTCGAGGGAACGTCTTCAAATTTCCCATAATTGTGTCATAATTGATTGATTGATTGAATTTGTGCGTTTCGTGAAGTCACAGCGACCTTTGACCTTTGACCATCTATAAATTCGTCCTCAAGCCCAAGTGAATGTTTGTGGTAAATTTGGAGGCCAGAATAGTGTTTTTATGAGGTCAGTGACCTTTGACCTTTGACCACTCCTAAAAAATGAGTCACGTTCACTGAAGAGCAGAAGTCTTATAAACTAATAACACTGAAGAAAGAAAGTAAAAACATGTTGTTGGACTGTTTGTTGAAATCCTGGATGTGAAGTCACCGCACGCCGACAGTGACCCCTCCACCCTCGCCGCTCCTGACTGTGGGCGGACATTCAGTGGTATCATGGCGCCATCTGGTGGAGACTCTTTGTACATGTTTGCTGAATCCCTACAGTAATACTGTAGCTATAGACACCAGGGCCCTGAACACAACACCTTCTTACTGTGAGTCACAAGGTTCTGCATCAACACCACAAGCTTCTGTCTTTTCCTTCTGCCAGCTTTAATTTTGTGCTTTTATTAATATTTAATATAAAATCTTGACCTATGTATAATTTAAAAGCCCTGTGCGCTGGAGTTTTAAGTTTCATTTCTTGAATTCTGATGCTGTTTAAAAGTTTCTATATGTCCGTTGTGCAGATGAAGCTTGTTCCAGATTTGAGGAGCTTCAGGTTTCTCTCAGAAAAGTTATCAAACTCAAACTGTACTGGTGTTGATCATCACTCTGCGGTAAAATCCTAAACTAAATAAACTTTCATCTAATCCCATTGGATTGGATGAAGATGTCACATGACTTGCTTACAATGACACGAGTTCTTTACTGTGACAAAGACCTCAAAACCACAATCAGAACTCTACAGGAAACTCCTGCAGTAAAATATTTAACCAGAGAAACACACCACATAACAGGTTATTCAGGTCAGGTCAGGCTGTTCCCTTCCACAGTCCCTGGGTCTGAATCAGAGCAGCTGCAAAATGCTGCCTTAAAGAGAAGCAGCAGCTACCTGCACAGGTGTGCTGACGGCAGATGGAACCATGTGTCACTGGGTCACGTGTTCTGTTGTTGACCTGGTGTCCGACATGGTGTTTCTGTTCATAAGTTTTATGGGTTTAACCTGAAGACGGACACTGGAGTTGAATATTGTGATAAACAGGTGATAATTGATGTACTTAGATTTTGGTCGATCCAGGGGGCGGGGCTTAGCAGCCTCTGGCCAACCAGGCTCTGGAGGTTTTCTGAGACAGTTGATTTCGTGACAGTGTTTAAAACGAGTTGTTGCACAGGATTCGTGGCACCTGATTGGCAGCTGTAGCTTCAGCCCGTTTACCAGTCACTGAGTCGGTAAATATAATGATGAATGGTTCAGAGTGAGGGAGTGGTCAGTCTGTAAGAGTCATTACTTAATGAAAACAAAAAATGGAATCAGAGGAATTTTATTTATCCATTTATTTATTTTGACTTTGGCTGCATTTTTCACAAGAAACGTTTAAATGTGAAGCAAAACAAAAACAAAAACAAAAACAAACAAACAAAAGAAGGATATAAAACGACGAGCCGTATTGGTTTCGGAGAGTGAGGACGGTGGCTGATAAATATCACATCGTTAAACATTCAAGGTTTCACTTTTCAGACATACAATCAATTTTCTCCAGGAACATGGTGAGAAAACCTCGTGATGTTTTCAGGTTTCCATCCTCGTTTATACAAAGTGGATGAGTACAATTAAAAAAATAAAATACATGTGTGTCAGTGTGAAGACTTTAATTCCTTAAATTTCCCCCTCTGACACACGTTTTACAAAATACTTCATTTCCTTTTGAGGATTAAAAAAACAACGCACAAGAATACAATCATGTAGACAAACTGTTTCTCAACTCTGAGTTATGAATTATTATTATTACTATCTGTTTTTGTCTGTTACACGTTGAGGAGAGAAACACTGTTTATCTTCTAGAAACTGAGGCATGAGGAAGTTGTGCAGAGAAAAACATAAGAAGGAGAAAAGTGTGTTAACGTTTCTACAGAACATTCATTTTTTCCACACTGATATTGAAACAGCAGTTTTGCTATAATCTCTCTGAACTTCAATAATCTCTCGCTGATGATGAAATGCAACATGGGAAACGAGGTGAGTCGGTGTTTCCTGGTGATCCACGTTAAGCCCGAGGCTTCAGTGGCTTCTCCGTCAGAATTCGGCTGCACAAAGGCTCCCGCTTTTTCTCAACCTCCTGGACTTCCAGCAGCTAAAAAGAGGCTAAAGCTCCCAGTGAAGCAGAGGGCAACGTGCAATCTCATGAAATTCTGTGCTCGTGTCGCACCGACGCAGACTCGCAATGCGACGACGCCGCTGGCCGGAGAAGTTTTAAAATTAAGAGACGGCGAACATCAGCACTGGTTTTCAAAAGTCGTGTTAGTAATTGCATATTATTGGGTAAATCTAATTAGAGAGGCTCATATTCACTCAGGCTGAAGAGCGACGCTGGTGCCGACTAATGAGAGGTGAGTCCGTTTAACTTTCTTCAGATTCTCAAGATTTCTGACCGACATCTAAAAACATGTTGACATTAATACAAATTTAAATGGCAGTGATTTGGGAAACACTGGCTCCGGAGTGGATGCATGAGACACTGTAGTTACAAGACGAGCAAAGACGAGTCGAATATATAATTTAAAGCATTCTGAACACGTGAAAGTACATTTTAGTGCAAGTGGTGACGCTACTGATCTGAGACACAAGCTGCGACTGTGAATTCACCAGCATTTTACATTTAATTTTAATTTAATTTGTCATAATTGGTCATATATACTTGTATGGAATGAACAGCAGTCGTGAAAATATACTTTCCTACTGCTCATCTACGGGTGAGTCAGACTGCATGTAAACAAAACACTGTAAGGTGAATTCAATCAAAGAGTGTTGCTGTAGGATTAATGTGAATCATGTGGCAGTGTTTTTATACTGTTGACTTTAAATCTTAACTGTTTTATTATTATTCAAAAAGTGTATGTAAACTGATATTTGACTTTTAATCATTGTATTTTATGGATGTATAAAAATCCTGAATGAATAAATGTAGTTCATAGATATTATGTTTAGAACTGAGGAGCGATGTCACTGAGACTGAAATATAAATTAATTTCCATGGAAACACATTGGCACATTGTTTGATTTTGTACTTTTATGATATTAGACTATATTTATCTTGTATTATTAATCGCTGCACTGTTGGCACTTTAATGTAACTGTGCAAATCGGTTAAGCTAAACTGCTAATTGTTGATCTGATGTCGGAGGCTGCTGTGCACGACGACGCCATGGAGTTTGGTTTTAAAGATGTTTTCCGACTGGAGATTCTGAGATCAGGTCTGTTTCCTGTCCGTCAATCGAAGTAGTAGTTCTGAACGAAGACGGCGTGGATGCCGGCGTAGACCGGAGAAAAGTTGTAGATGAGAGCTCGCTCTTCCTCCACCAGACTGGAGAAGTGGTGTTGGTTCTTCATGGCTGCAGCAGAGAAAGGAAGAGAGAGAGAGAGAGAGAGAGAGAGAGAGAGAGAGAGAGGGAGTGAATAACAGATGATTTTTTCCCATAAATGAAATGCCGTCAACATTTGCAGGATAACTCAGAGTTGATATTTGGGTGTGTCATTGAAATTCAGCTGCAAAATTCAAGCATTACGGCAGTTTAGTTCAAATAAATCTATATCTAATCTATAAATCTAATATAATCTGGTAATAACTCACAATAAAATAATCAATTCCTTTAATTGACTTTAAGACAATATGGACGGGAAATCCTTCGAGGACTCAGAAAAAAATGGCAGTTGCAAGTGAAACTACATTTCCGTGAGCACTGGGCAAACTCCTATCTGCCAATGAAGATCATGTGATGCGACTGAAAGCTCCAGAACAACAACTAAACTGATAGTTTTCAGGCTCATCATATGAAGAATGATCGAAATTTGTAAGAGGAGAAGAAACCCTGTGATGCATTTGGAAAGAAACAATAGTTATAACTATAAAAAGTGATAACTTTTGCTTCAGAAGGTCTGAGACAAACGAATCAAACGTAAGTGAAATGAATGAGTTTGACTTTTGGAGATATTCTGCTAGTGACAGAGAACCAGGTGTTACCTTCAGAGACGAAGAAGCTGGCCGTGTAGTAACTGGCTCTGACAGCAGACGTGGAGTGGACCATTCCCGGCTTATCTATCCACTCGAAGGGGCTTTTCTCTGGATGCCACTGAACAGCATAAAACGGATACCGGTTGGCTGAAGAGGAGCAGAAACAGTCAGTCAGGAGGCAACAACTTCCTCAGGTACGTCATCATTTCATCTGTTTCATCATTGCAGCAACTCTCAACATCGTCTCAATCTGAATAATCAACATCAGTAAATTAAAATGAAACAAACGAGGAGCCGTACCTTCCATGGTGGAGATGAATTCTTTCTTCCCGTCATTGTTCGTGGACAGGATCTTGTAAAACCTCTTCAGCTTGGCGTTCCGGCTGTAGTTCTGTCGGTTCAAAGGTTTAATGTTTGCATTGAACAAAGGGTAAAATACATGTACTTTGATCTTTGTTCGCTGCACCGACCCTTAGGGTTCCCCCACCTGTCAAACCCCACTTTAACCCGTGTTTGAAACTCTATGTGGCAACATCTGGAATAAATGTGGGGTTTCCACTGAACAGTTCCGGTGCTGTACAGAACTGTTTAAGTTCTGAACAGGGAGGCGTGGTGGCCAAGCGGTAAGGCGTTGGTCTTGTAAACCAAAGATCATGGGTTCGATCCCCATCCATGCCTTTAAACTTCAAAGGCATCCGTATGCTATGTAAATGCTTAACATACGTACGTAGATCTTGGCACAACATGATGATGGCAGGTCTTTACAGAGTTGTTCAACTCACCATGAAGGAGTACAGAGAGTTTGTCACTGTTGGTTCACAGATTTGTTATTAATATAGTTGTAGCACATTGCTCCTTTTGCATTCAACAAAGAATAAACACGTGTACTTTGAATCTTGTTCAGGTTAACTGACATCAATAGACAGAAACGCTTTACCACTTGGACATCATACATGAATGACATCACACCTCAGTAGATTACTATGGTTACCAGTTCACATACAAGTTGAGGATCCTGTTAGATCTCTTTGTTTAAGTTACTGTGATTACATATGGCATCCATTTTTGACTTTTGAATTGAATAAAGTTCAAATTAACAGATATCAATTGAGCGAAACACTTGGAAATCAATGTATAAATATAAGTTGAGAATCCTGTAAGAAATGCCCCTGATATTCAGTTACTGTAGATTAAACAACGCAGCCAACTAACCCTAACC
>NW_019525291.1:26824-28070 GCF_002814215.2 Seriola lalandi dorsalis
AGGCGTTGGTCTCGTAAACCAAAGATCATGGGTTCAACCCCCATCCATGCCTTAAAGATGTGTCTATTTAACTTAAACAAAGAGATCAAAGACATCAGCATGGTTCAGATAAGGTGCTTGTCAGAAAACCACATATCATACATGAATGACATCACACCTCAGTAGATTACTATGGTTACCAGTTCACATACAAGTTGAGGATCCTGTTAGAAAGGCCCCTGATATTCAGTGACTGTGATTACATATGGCATCCATTTTTGACTTTTGAATTGAATAAAGTTCAAATTAACAGATATCAATTGAGCGAAACACTTGGAAATCAATGTATAAATATAAGTTGAGAATCCTGTAAGAAATGCCCCTGATATTCAGTTACTGTAGATTAAACAACGCAGCCAACTAACCCTAACCTTAACCCTGTGATTAATTTTCGCATCGCATTTGTTTTTATGTCTTGTGCAGGCGTGGTGGCCAAGCGGTAAGGCGTTGGTCTTGTAAACCAAAGATCATGGGTTCGATCCCCGTCCATGCCTTTAAAGTCTCTCTGTTAACTAATGACTGTGAATAACGTAAATCCCATTAAAATGCTGGAGTACCTCGTTCAGTTTAAGTCATTAGTGTGTTTCAAATAAAATACTTGTTATATCCTTGCACAGCAGTTAAGGCTGTGTTCATTCTGAACAAGTTCAAGGCTTGTCACTCTGCTGTAGTTCTGTTTGTTCAAAGATTTGATATTGATATAGTTGCAGCGCTTTGCTCCTTTTGCATTGAACAAAGAAAAAATACGTGTAGTTTGAACTTTTTTTTAATCTTGTGGAGGCGTGGTGGCCAAGTGGTAAGGCGTTGGTCTCGTAAACCAAAGATCATGGGTTCAACCCCCATCCATGCCTTAAAGATGTGTCTATTTAACTAAGACATCAGAATGGTTCAGATAAGGTGCTTGTCAGAAAACCCTTTCATTTGAATGAGGTGCTATTAACCATTTTTATGCTACCAGAAGACAACCAGGAGTTGGTCTCGTAAACCAAAGCTCATGGGTTCGATCCCCATCCAAGTTCAAGGCTTGTCACTCTGCTGTAGTTCTGTTTGTTCAAAGATTTGATATTGATATAGTTGCAGCACTTTGCTCCTTTTGCATTGAACAAAGAAAAAATACGTGTACTTTGAAAAAAAAAAGTTCAAATTAACAGATATCAATTGAGCGAAACACTTGGACATCATACATGAATGTATAAATATAAGTTGA
>NW_019525291.1:28696-29918 GCF_002814215.2 Seriola lalandi dorsalis
CAGTCACTCTTGTGGAGGTGTGGTGGTAAAGTATTGGTCTCATAAACCAAAGCTGAAGGGTTCAAACCCCAACTGTGCCTTTAAACTCTACTGGAGTCCCTTAGACAGTGAATGTGAAAAGAGTAGATAAAGTCAAATAAGACTTAAGGGATTGATGTGATCTGCTCAGTCTGCTTCAATATGTTCTGGGATACAACATGATGTCTGTGGGCACAGTGCTGTCAGTGATGTGTTGGCCAATCAGACTAAAGATGCGCAGGGGAGGAACAATCTAGTTTTTCCATGAAGGTTTGTTGCATCATAGTGTTTTACTTAAAATCAATGGAACAGAACAGAGAAAAAAAAGTGAGGAACAAAGAAGAAGAGCGATAAATACCTGAATGGACAGACTCCAGCTGTGGAAGTTGGAGGTGATGTTCTCCTCGGCCAGAGACTGCAGCAGATCCTTGGGAAAACTCTGGAACAGACGGCTGGACTTGGCCGCTGGAGGACGGACACAGATTTGTGTCGAGGCAGAAGCGAGGTAAAGAGAAGAAGAAGAAGAAGAAGAGAGCACAGAAGACAGGAAGTTAGACTTGAGCTTAGTTATTAAGCATCATTAACGGTGTTCATTAAAACTGGAATCTGTCATTGGACTCACACACATGGCTCCTTAAACTTCAGGTAATATGTAAGTGAGCTAGAAGCTGAACAGAGCTCAGTCACTCCTCTGTACAGACTGGTATGCTGCTGAGTGTGAGCTCATTAGCATGGGATCCGCCCACATCCCACCAACACTGAGCACCATGAGTGATGGAGCTGTGTCCTGAATACAGATCCCACTTTAAAACATGACAGCACCAGGATAGTTTGCTCTTTAGCTGTTTTTCTAGAAGGATTCCTATAATAGGAATCCCCCATTTATGTGTTGAAAATTAAAAAATTTTACTAATGGGTAAAATGTTTTGTTTACAATGAATATGCCACAAATTTAGTAAAGAAATAAAAGGTCCATCTCATTTACAGAATAGTTTTAGAATGTGTTGTTACAAAACATAACTAATTAACTTTTACTAGCAATTACTGACCAGTGATTATCTGTCAGATGTGATCAATCACAGTCTCTACTTAGACATGAAGAGGAGACGGTCAAACAGGACGATGACTGACAGTCACATGAATCACTTTTGTTCCCTTTTCATTGTCATTGAGGTGTGGTGGCCATGTGGTAAGACGCTGGTGT
>NW_019525291.1:29938-30350 GCF_002814215.2 Seriola lalandi dorsalis
CCTTTAAAGTCTCTCTGTTAAATAATTACTGTGAATAACGTAAATCCCATTAAAATGCTGGAGTACCTCGTTCGGTTTAAGTCTTTAGTGTGTTTCAAATAAAACACTTGTTATATCCTGGCACAGCAGTTAAGGCTGTGTTCATTCTGCATGGAATAACTGCCCTTCTCATCACTTTGCTCCTTTTGAATTGAACAAAGTTCAAATTAACAGATATCAATTGAGCGAAACACTTGGACATCATACATGAATGTATAAATATAAGTTGAGGATCCTGTAAGAAATGCCCCTGATATTCAGTTACTGTAGATTACAGATGGCAGCCATTTTTTACATCTCGTGGCGGCGTGGTGGCCAAGTGGTAAGGCGTTGGTCTCGTAAACCAAAGATCATGGGTTCAACCCCCATCCAT
>NW_019525291.1:31402-32058 GCF_002814215.2 Seriola lalandi dorsalis
CCCCGTCCATGCCTTTAAACTCTACCTGTTTCTGTTAAATAATGAATGTGATCGAATAAGGATTAAAGCTTCAGGCTTTATTCATATTCATTTGAATGAGGTGCTACTCACTTTTGATAGAGAAAGGCTTTACCACTTTTACATCAAACATGAACGACATCACAACTCAGTAGATCACCATGGTTACCAGGTCACATAAATGCCCTGGATATTGAGTTACTGTCTTTTTGATTCCCTCTCACAGAGGCGTGGTGGCCAAGTGGTAAGGCGTTGGTCTTGTAAACCAAAGATCATGGGTTCGATCCCCATTCATGCCTTTAAACCCCAGTGTGTAACATCCACATGTTTTTATATAATACAGATGATGAGTGAAATAATCATCTGCAGTGTTTCCACCTTGAACTGCAGGGAACCATCACAGTCTCATAAACGCAGATTCAGGGTTTCATACGTCACAGACCTAAGGAACCAATCCTGTCACCTTATGGAGACGAGGGGCAGGGGGGCGGGGCTAAATACACCTGTAACCTCGCAAGTACAGAGAGAGACAGAGTTCAGTGTAACACTCGAGCACAGTTTTCTGCTCCTGCCCCAACAAATCTCTGCCTGATTATCATCCTGAATATGTGAAAACACCGGTGTGTTGAGCTCTGGGC
>NW_019525292.1:0-643 GCF_002814215.2 Seriola lalandi dorsalis
TCAAAGCCTCAGTCCACAGAGAAATGCACACAGCCTGTATTCAGAAACTGAGCCTTAAAACCAGCCGTCAGGACTTCTGGAACTTTGTGATGTCACAACAAAGCAGTCACCAAGCCCCGCCCACCTGGACCCACCATCCAAACCTTGCAGGATTTGGTTTCTCTGAGTGTTTTTACCTGATTTACCTGAATCTGCTGTATTTTTATTGGATCACTCAGAAAACAGTCAGCCAATCAGAACACAGGCTCAGAGCCTCCTCTCTAATAAAACACAGAAGAAGAAGAAGAAGAAAAGATGGAGCTTTAATTCTTGTAACAGTTTTGATCTTGCACCAAAACACTGGTTCGTTTTCTTGCTGATGTGTGAGTTTTAAGTGTTAACTGAATGTGTCTGAGGTTAATGTGTTGTCACCGGAGCCAACAAACAACGAGACACCACCTGAGTGTGAACACACATGCGGCTCCGTCAGGTTCGTATTCAGTGACCTGTCAGAGCCGATATAAAAACCCATCTGCTGCTGCCTCCTCCACACAGGTGACTGCAGCTTTACACATGTACCGCCGTAAACCAGCAAACAGAGGTCACACCGTCGACCTGTGTGTGTGTGTGTGTGTGTGTGTGTGTGTGTGTGTGTGTGTGTGTG
>NW_019525292.1:1217-2752 GCF_002814215.2 Seriola lalandi dorsalis
TAGTGTGATTATAGATCAGCTCTAGCTTCTATATTAATACTGTGAAAGTATCAAAGCCTCAGTCCACAGAGAAATGCACACAGCCTGTATTCAGAAACTGAGCCTTAAAACCAGCCGTCAGGACTTCTGGAACTTTGTGATGTCACAACAAAGCAGTCACCAAGCCCCGCCCACCTGAACACACCATCCAGACCTTGCAGGATTTGGTTTCTGAGTGGCTCACCAACCTTCAGCGAGAATATACATTTCTTCTTATGGATCAACACTTCAAAATAAAACACAGAAGAAGAAGAAAACATGGAGCTTTAAACGAGTACTCTGAGATTTGTTTCAGGGGTTATCAAAGTTCAAAGATTTGCATGAAGCCTCAAGGTATAACACGACCTGCATGAACTGATTCACTGCCACGTGAATATTTTGGGCTGCAACTAAAGGTTATTTTCAATATTTAATCCAGTTTTGATTTATAGATTAATAGTTTAGTCTCTAAGTGTCTTCAAACAATGAAAAGAACCATAAGAAATTACGAGAGTCCAACTCAGACACAGTCTTCAGATCTCCTATTTTCTCTTTTCAGTCAAAAAGTTATTAAATTTACAACAATATAAAACAGAAAAGCAGCAAAACAGTAAAAGCTCTCGAGTGCACACAACAGCCATAGCAATTCCCATTTGACCAGTTCACACACCAGTCAGCAGAACTGTCGGACTGGACTGGAAATGTAACTGGTCGTTTTACTGACGACAGCATAAAACGTCTGAAACCAGTCGAGACAAACAGTGAAATCTGTCCAAGAAAAAACAACGATATCCCAAGACAAACAGAACAGATGGAAGATATACCGCCTCAACCTGTTTATACTGAGTGTGTGTGTGTGTGTGTGTGTCTACAGTTTGGCTGCCTTTGTTTAAGAATGAGTCCAGATTGCAACCCGTCCCGTGGTGACGTGAGGACCTAATCATCCAGTTTGATCATGACTTTATTAAAAGACGATGCAGTTATTAATGATCACGGTTTATTAGAATCACAGCTTCTTCTCCATATGTGCAAGTTACACAGTGATGTTAACAATCACACCTTTTACTTCACGACTGCAGAACGTGAACGCCTCCAAAGTCCAAAGAGGAAACGTTTCTGTATTATTCTGATAAAAACAGGCGATCTGTCGACGGTACTGTAACTTCATTTCTGCGAGTCACTGGTGAGTTCTTCTGTTTTAAAAAAAAAGATCATTGTGTTTTACTGAAATTAAAGCTCCATGTTTTCTTCTTCTTCTGTGTTTTATTTGAAGTGTTGATCCATAAGAGTGATCCAATAAAAAAATATATAGCAGATTTCAGGTAAAAACACTGAGAGAAACCAAATCCTGCAAGGTTTGGACGGTGGGTCCAGGTGGGCGGGGCTTGGTGACTGCTTTGTTGTGACATCACAAAGTTCCAGAAGTCCTGACGGCTGGTTTTAAGGCTCAGTTTCTGAATACAGGCTGTGTGCATTTCTCTGTGGACTGAGGCTTTGATACTTTCACAGTATTAATA
>NW_019525292.1:7316-8441 GCF_002814215.2 Seriola lalandi dorsalis
CATGGTAACTCTGGACATGATCCAGCCAGTGATTACTTTTTGTTGGGTCAACTTAATGAGGAAAACAATGTTGAATATATATATATATATATATATATATATACTGTATATATTACAGGAGTTCATTTTGTCAATTTCCTACTTTAAAATTTACCTAACTGCTTTGTAACTTCAGTTCAAGGACAGAGTTCTGCTTCCTCCTACAGTCTTTATTGGACTGGGAATCAAAATCTGTCTTTGTACTCAGTGATGAATACCAAATACCAACACTATGTTCTCGCTGCATGACCTCGTTATAACCTCATCTTCAGCCGCAGGCGTTGTTTCTTTTTTTTTGGTTCGCCTTAAAGTCGCCACATTCAAACGTATCGAGGCTAAAAAATACAAATAAAAATAAAAAATCATACTGTGATATTCACTGAGTGTTTGGTCTGAATTAGTAGAATTAAAATCTGAAACTACTGCTGCCTCTAGGACGTACTGTCCCTCCTGCTGATCTGCATCGCTGCTGCCAATTATGTTACATTTGTCAGCGCCGTCTAAAAAGGAGACGCCGTTATCCTCCAATCTGGATAAAAAAAAATCTGCATCTCATTTACATCAAATTTTAAAAACACACTTTTAAAAACCTGAGGAAATGGACGGATAATCAGCATCCAATACATAGCCCGATAACTCTATACTCACAGCAGCAAGAAACTCAGCCACCGCTCTGATCTCCATTTTATATAACTGTGAGTGCATGAAGGGGAAATGAAGGAAGTCACTGCAGGCTCCCAGTGTTAAGTAATAAGAGGGAAATGAGTGTGTGAGCATCGTGGAAGTAAACAAGAGAAATTAAATTAGCGTACGGCAGCGTCTCCTGAGAACACACTCTCCAACCAAAAGAGAAAACATCCACTATTAAACACTCCATTTAACATTCAAACCACGCTCGCTTCATTAGCATATAAGTTGTTTTTTTGTCGTTACCTAAATACTGTACATAAACGCATTGTCTCCATCTCTGCGGAGCGGCAGCTGACATGATTCTTTGCGCCCCCCCCCCCCCCCGGGCCGTGGAGACGGATGCCTGCGAGCGCTTTAATGAGCTGCATAAAGAGCAAAACAAAGACGACCGAGGGA
>NW_019525293.1:0-801 GCF_002814215.2 Seriola lalandi dorsalis
ATGTAAATAATGAAAATAAACGTTTTACAGCTCTAAAGCAGAGATAATGTCACACAAACCTTTGTTATTTATGAAAACAGAAAACAGCTGTTTTCCTCTGAGCTGCAGTTCTGCTGACAGACTGTGGGGGGCGATGTGGAGTCGTCTTGCAGCTTGAATCCAGTTCTCTGTCTCAGTTTGTCTGTGAAACAACATCAGACCAGATTGAACCTGAATTAGACAATAAGATTTCAACAGACATGATCAATGTAGTGAAAGACAGATCATCATAAAACTCTAACACTGCAGTGAGTCCTGTTCAGCAGAGTGCTGAGAGCTGAGACAAGTATCAGGAGCAGGAGACTTTAACTCTGGCGCCATCTTGTGGCAGAAACACGTGACTGCAGCTCATGAAGTTTTTCTCTCTAAATGTGAGACGTCAAAACAAAAGTGACATCACAGTGACTGTAGCTCACACTGTCTCTGACATCATCATGGAGGCTCGGTGTCCTGTCCTCTGATCAGCTGTTTGTAATGAGCAGGATCATAAAGAGGAAGCAGCATCGTACTGACTGAATGAAGTCAGACTGTAGATTTTCCTTCTTTGTGACTCTTCAGCTCTGTCTCCTCTCACAGGGAGAAGATGATCTGCTGCATCCTGCTGCTCCTCACACTGACCTCCTGTGTCTGTGGTTAGTTTACTCCTTCACTTTATTATCTAGAAACTGATACAAGTCCTCAGTTAGTCTGCTCCTCACTTTCCCTCTCTGTCTCCTCAACAGGAACATTTGTAGTGAATGTGACACAGAGCTCCTATCAGGC
>NW_019525293.1:6379-7029 GCF_002814215.2 Seriola lalandi dorsalis
GATGTATCGTCTGCTTTCTTTCGTCAAGACAAAACAAACCACACGAAAACAAAAAACCTTTTGTCTTTTAACCTTTAACATGACTCCACCCACTTCTGTCACGAAGCTTTGCTCTGTTTAACATGAATACTTTATACACTAGAGGAATGTTTGTTTTAGCTTCGACACTTGAGCCACTGTCACGAACATTCAAAGTTTAGATTCAGTCCATTCATCAACGTCAGAACTTTGAGTCACTAAAGTCTAATAGAGGTGAGGAGCAATAATGGAAGAGAGAAAATTCACCATCATTGAACTAATTTAAGCTAACACGCATAGCTAAATTGAAAATAAGGAAAAAAACTAGTAAGTGGACCTTGAGTTAAGACTTCTTGTTCAACAATTGACTCTGAATCTCAACACGTTCAACGAGTGACACTGAAACAGCTGGTTGCAAAATGTCGCTTTGTTTACATGAAAACACTCTGACCTTTGTGGCGCCTCCAGAGGAAATGCAGCATCACCGACACCAGCAGAAGACAGAAACCCACCACAGGAAGTAGAATGCAGGCGAGGGAGGACTGAGGCGGGTCAGGACGCCTCGCTTCAACACAGAGAGAGAGAAAACAGGTTGACCTCAATCAACACAAGCTAACAGCCCTGTCTGCACA
>NW_019525294.1:0-1523 GCF_002814215.2 Seriola lalandi dorsalis
AAAGGTTTGCATCTCTAAATCACAACCTTAAAACCTGCAACAGCTTTTTTTATTTCTATTTATTTTGACACTAAAAACAATATAAAGAAATATCACTCAATGGGATCAACACACGCTAAAGAACGTTAAAAGGAAATATGTCTTTTTGTAATTTGGATGAACTGATCCTTTAATATTTTCTTCAACAATATTTCAGAAAATTTGCTTTTAACGAAAGCAACAAATCACAGTCAAAGTCTCTAATGTTTAATTCTTTTTTTTCAATGAACAAACTATTAGTCATTTAATTGTTTTACTTATTTTCAAAGTGAAAATCAAAATACAAACACTGAATAATTCTTCTTCTAAACTCAATAACTTCAGAACATCACCTTTGGTCTCTGGGAGTTTTTCTCATTTAAATTCACTATATTTTGACATTTTATTGGCAAAACAGTTAAATTGATTAATCAATAATGAAAATAATCTTTAGTTGCTGCCCTGCATTCATCCGTCCTGTCTGTCCTCTCCTCATTTATATCACTGTGATCATAATTAACACGGTGTCAGACAGTAATTGAAACCCACCGAGAGAACCGTCTGTAATTACACGGAGAGAGAAGAAGCCGCCGCTGCGACCGACCGCGTGAAAAACAAAACACCACCAATGTGTTCAGGAGCAAACGCTTCATCACTCATCTGTCAGACGCACGCTGTCGCCGCCATCTAGTGGCCACGTGGCGTAAGTGCAGCTTTTCTGCAGGTGTCTGTGGGTTCAAGCCTTTTCAGTGCAGCTCATGAACAGAAACTTTTTAGTTTTATTTTATGGGATTATTTCAGATCCTCTGTCACACTAATGTGTATATTTTGTGTGTGTGTGTGTGCAGTTGCAGCGGACTCCTCCGAGAATGAGGAGCGTGTGTTTCGGCAGCGGATGCGTCCCAGGAAGCGTCAGGGCGCCGTCCGCCGCAGGGTCCACCAGGTCAACGGACATAAGTTCATGGCCACCTACCTGAGACAGCCCACGTACTGCTCCCACTGCAGGGACTTCATCTGGTGAGGACCCGCAGTCCCTGTAGCTACAAACAAGTTGCCTCGTTGTGTCAAATGATTTTCATATTTCAATAGGCATAAAAATAGGAAAAGAATTTATAAATGAACGATGAATCCATCAATAAATACTTCAGATTTAAAAATGGATTTACAAAAACAGCATTAAACTCTCATTGAAGAAACTGTTTAGAAATACATTTATTAATTCATGAATAAATCTTAGAATTTGAAAAACTATTTAAATTTCCATTTCCTTTTTCCAGCTGCTTTTTCTTTTTTCCTATTGGCTAATCGATTTGCTTATTCATGAATTAATTAATGTTTTTCTAAATGGTTTATTCAATGAGAGTTTTATGCTGTTTTTGTGAATCCATTTTTAAATCTGAAGTATTTATTGATGGATTCATCATTTATAAATTCTTTTTGCAGTTCCTATTTTAAATGATCTCAAATTAAGGAAATGCAACATTACTTTTCCTGTTCCCCCCCCC
>NW_019525294.1:1544-2410 GCF_002814215.2 Seriola lalandi dorsalis
GTCCTCCACAGTAGACAGGATGTAAGTAGGATAACTGATTGTGCATCCTTCTTTCTAAAGGGAATAACTGACTAGGATCAAAGTAAATGTCTGTTCTGTCTGTAACAACCTTAAGAAACGGCAGCCATGTTTAAAACGGTGAATAAATGATAAAGTGGTGGATTTTATTGACGTGCTGCGTGTAAACGGACGTCTTACAGTAACCAGGTTTTCAAACGTGTTCTCTGATTTCCTGCCGTCTTGTTTACATGTAAACACAGTGGACGCTGTGAAGTGTGGAGTAATAAACAATGGCAGCTGTGTTTGTTTCCATCCCAACAAACTGCGTTAGCGTCACTCACATGGAAACCATGTGGCGCCCCCCGACGCTCTGCTCGCTCTCAGCTCACCGTTTGATGTGTAATCACAGTCACAAGGAAACTGTGTTTGATGGAGTCCTCTGGTGTTCAGGGTCTGAAACAAAAACACTGTGTTTGTAGTGTCAGTTTCATTTTTATGTAGGTCAACTGGTAAAATGTGTGTGACTTTTCAAAGTAAAATACACCCGAAAACATTAGAATTATCCAACGAGACAGAAGAGCAGTCAATGATAAATAAAAAACATAATAAAATCTGCTGTTTATCTTTTCTCTGTAGGGGCGTCTTAGGAAAACAGGGCTACCAGTGTCAAGGTTTGTTTTTTTATTGCTTCTTGTTTTCTTTACATTCCTGAAGTCCAGTATTTAATACACATAAAACTGTTTCATCTGTCTGTGTGTGTGTGTGTGTGTGTGTGTGTGTGTGTGTGTGTGTGTGTGTGTGTGTGTGTGTGTGTGTGTGTGATATCTTTAGGTTTAACAGTGGGTTGCTAAATATAAGAGCAAAAC
>NW_019525294.1:2706-7707 GCF_002814215.2 Seriola lalandi dorsalis
ACGTGCATGTGGCTGAACACATCTCTCTGTGTGTGTGTGTGTGTGTGTGTGTGTGTCAGTGTGTAAAGTGAATGTACACAGGCGCTGTGAGAGTAATGTAGCTCCTAACTGTGGCGTGGACGCCAGGGGAATCGCTAAAGTCCTCTCCGACCTCGGAGTCACACCGGACAAGATCTCCAACAGCGCCCAGAGACGGAAAAAGGTGACTCATCCTCATTTCAGAATTAAATAGATCAGTTTCTTTTCTCTCCAGCAAACAGGAAGTAGAGAGAAAAGCAGGAGGGATAATGTTTTCGGGTTGTCCGTCCCATTCTTGTGGACACGATATCTGAGGAACGCCGTGATGGACCTTCTTTAAATTTGGCACAAACATTCACCTGGACTGAAGGAGGAATTGATTTGATTTTGGTGGCTAAAGGTCAAAGGGTCATAGGTCGATCAAAGGTCATGAAACAAACTAAAAAACCAAAACAGATCTATTTATTTTTTGTTTATTGATGATGGTAAAAAAAATTCTGGATGAAGATGATGATGGCGACATGTTGTGTTTGAACAGCTCCCTCAGGGTCAGGACCCCCAGCAGCAGTTATCAGGGACGCCTCAGACAGAGGAAGATCGCTCCAAGTCGGCGCCCACCTCCCCGTGTGACCAGGGTGGGAGAAATTCTGACCAATCACAGACAGACTTTAAACTACATGAACAAACAACAACACAGCTCACCTTCCTTTTCTCCCGTCTTTCGTCCAGATGTGAAGGAGCTGGAGAACATCCGAAAGGCTCTGTCGTTCGACCACCGCGGGGAGGAGCACAAAACAAACACACATCCCCTGTCCTCGCCCTCCTCTGTCGCTACGGTAACGGGGGAGAGCCACAGGGGGCCAGGCGGCGAGGGAGGCGGTGGCGTTGAAGTGGAGGCACGAGGGGGCCGCGCGAATGGAGAGGTCAAAGTTCACAGCGCTCCAGAGGTCAAGAGGATGAACCTGCACGACTTTGTGTTCATCAAAGTCCTGGGAAAAGGAAGCTTCGGAAAGGTGAGCGTGTGACCTTTTGACCTTTGTCCTCTTCTGTCCTCTTCAGCTCTGTTCACCTTCTTACATCTTCACTCTGCTACCTGCTGGTCTGGTCGAACACATCGATCAAATGAGACACAGCGAGAGACAGAGAGCAAGCGTCGTGGTTTTGACTGTCTTGTGTCATGTGACCAGGTGATGTTGGCGGAGCTCAAAGGCAGCGACGAGGTCTACGCCGTCAAAGTGCTGAAGAAGGACGTGATCCTGCAGGACGACGACGTGGACTGCACCCTGACCGAGAAACGGATCCTGGCTCTGGCCAGAAAACACCCCTACCTGACACAGCTCTTCTGCTGCTTCCAGACTAAAGTATGAACACACACACACACACACACACACACACACACACACACGAAACTCAAACACACATGCAGTCATACGTTACACCACCAGGGGGCAGCATCAAGCTACGTTTGAATCTGCAGCTTCAGGTTGTGCGGCCGTCAGGTCTCTCTCTCAAAAACATCCTCAGAAAAACATTTACAAATCGACGTTCGGCAGGAAATAGAAAATAAATAAAATTCTTATAAATAACTTATAAGTGATGCCTTAAAATCTATTGTGAATAAAAAGACACAAAAAGCATCAAAATGATTCCAAAACGAACATGTTGAATTTTATATTAGAAGTAAACCGTCCAGGATGTGGAAGTTAAACAGAGTCATGTCCTTCTTCACTCTCTAGTTTGAGACGTGAGAAGAAGATTGTTCTCTGAAGCGAATCTTAGACTAACCGTATCTGTGATATCGTATCTGTTTATTCACGTCTTACAAACTTATATTTCTTTTCTCGTAGTTCACTGGACACTTCCAGCTCCTCAGACACATCTGTGAAGGACAAACTGCTCTTTGGTTGAACTGTAGACATTTTTCTACCAGGGAACCACTGGTTTAAAAAACAATTAGATAGAAATAATCAACAGATACATTAACAATAAAAAATAAACTCAAACTTAAATGAAAAAAAGCAACAGAACCAAACGATATAAGGTCAAAAGGTCAAATATGCAGATTAAATAAACACCTCAAACGTCTAATATCTTAGATGAATCTTATACAACTCTCTCTGACAGTAACTATAAGAGCTTCAGCCTCTCTGTTGATTCAATGCTGTGAAGGTCAAATGTTTTTACAGCGTCACATTCGCAGATATTTCAGTCTGAGGTTCGATGTTTTAAACAAACACGTAAAACATCTCTTACTCTGAAGTCATCAGCTCCGCTCCCCCTTCACTTCCTGCTCTCTCCTTCACACTCTGCCCTTCCTCTCATCGTCTCCACCGCTCAGCTTGTTTGTCCGTCTATACAGTGAAGTGGACGACGACAGACGGATGCACAAAGGGCACCCGTGGGTGGGATGTGCCTCCCCCCACCCCCACCAACAGCTCCTCCAGGCCGCCTGTGTGTTTTGTCTATCGCATGTTGCATAAGTGTTCCTGCCAGGAAATGTATAGAGGCACTATACGTGTGTGTGTGTGTGCTTTTCTTCCATTTTGACGACTCGCTGAAGGAACCGGTCACATGTCGCGTTGTTGTGCCAAGTCCTTTCAGTGCAACTTGAGCCTGACGCTGCTCTAAAGGCGGCACAGGTGTTTACTTTTATCAGGCCGAGCCTCAACTCAACATGAACTGCACAGGTTGCCATCGAGGCGTTTAAGGAAAGTGTCAGACTGAAGACTTCATGATCATGATCGTCTTTTAGATTGAATGGATGCAACATGAAGTTTAGAGTTTTGTACCTTTTAGATGAAGAATTTCAAGAAGTTTCTGTTTCTGGAAAACCAGGTAGAAAAAGAGACTCAGACTAATGTTTCACTTCCTGCTGGCCTTCATCTGTCTGGGTAAATTTGTGCATAGAAACCACCTTAAAGCTCCTCCAGTGTAAAGGTCTGTGTCCATGTGTAGTGTGATTATAGATCAGCTCTAGCTTCTATATTAATACTGTGAAAGTATCAAAGCCTCAGTCCACAGAGAAATGCACACAGCCTGTATTCAGAAACTGAGCCTTAAAACCAGCCGTCAGGACTTCTGGACCTTTGTGATGTCACAACAAAGCAGTCACCAAGCCCCGCCCACCTGGACCCACCATCCAAACCTTGCAGGATTTTGGTTTCTCTGTGTTTTTACTTGAAATCTGCTATATTTTTATTGGATCAGTCAGAAAACAGCCTCACTGACCTGTTGTTACTAGAGCTGCAGAGAGAAGCCTGAGAGAGGAGATGTAAAACTACACTGAGATGGTTTTTGGTTCTTAAAACCACAAATATATCTTCTTATGGATCAACACTTCAAATAAAACACAGGAAGTGTAAAATATGGGACTTTTTAAAAATGGTAACACAATATATTTTATAGAAATATGCATTTAAACGACAAACAATGCACCTACCCAATCAGAAAACACACTTACAGGTCAAGTTTGGATTTAATTTTAGGACTTAGGATAAGTGGTTTTCATTGGTTCTGCCAGAGTCCACATTTCCCATGCAGGGGTCAAATTACACACCTGGGGACAAGGGTTTGATGGGAAATTATGCAAACCAATACTGGACTTGATTTGGAAGAAAAACGTTGCAATGCAGGAGATAATATTCAATCACAAGCACATTACTAGAGACACTGTTTTGCAGTCTTCTGTATAAAAGCCATATGAAATGAAATATCTGGGAGGGAAACGGAGGAGTCAGATCCAGCCTTATTTTTTGGTTTTATTTTGAAATGCAAAGAACTGAATGATTCCTGGTTCCCTGTCATTTCCAGTCTTGTCTGAAGACACTGAATTATCTGTTTTTTCAACTATTAGTGAAACATGCAAAGATGGACGTTCTCCTCATGTTCTCTGCAGAGGATCAGATTTAGACACCAGGAGGAGGAGGAGGAGGAGGAGTTAACTGTGGCTAAACAGGAACATTTTGTGAGCTGCATCTTTTGTTTATTTTCTCATAATGCTCTGCGACCAGTGATGGCGTCTCCTGTTCCATTTATTTGTTCCTGTTAGTTTCCTCCAAAGCAAACACAAACATGTGCAGGATGGACGGAGCGAGACGGAGAGACTGTGTCCTCACATGACAGCTTCATTCTGTCTTCTTCTTTTTCACTTCATTATTTTTGGTTTCTTCTGTTTTTTTTTCATTTTCATTTTTTAATTTCTCTTCATCAGCCTGAAACACACACACGCACACACACACACACACACAAACACACACACACACACACACACACACACACACACACACACACACTGGCAGTCAGGGGTGATTGTGATCCTGTTCTTGGACAAAACAAAGGGATTGTGGCTCTTACATAACAGCTTTGATCCTTATCAGGGACATGATGTGTATTCCATATGCTGCGTGACCCCGCCCTCATCACCCGCCTCACCTCCCCACCCGACTCTACTCCGCACGCCCCAGTTAACGCCGCCGCCTCGATGTGATCGCAATAAACACACTCACATATACATACTGTATATAGTAGATGATCACACACACACACACACACAGTTGGACTGATTATCAGACTTCAGATTCATTGTGGTGTTTCTGGATGCTGCTTTTAACCAGGGGCAGTGAACACACCACCATCCCTCCATCCACACAGTAGAACAGAAGCTAAAGGAGACAAACTCTAACGGGCTTTAATCTTAGTCTGACAGTTTTCTTCTCGATGAATCATTCAGGTTATTGAAACATCAGAAAACAGTTTTAAAGAAGAAATCTAATAGTTTTGTTCTCAACCTGAAGATGCAGTTTACTAATGTGGGAGAATCATGAAACGGGACGTCCCGGCTCAGTGCTGGTTCCAATCCGACTCAGGCCTTTACTGCATGTCCCGCCCTCTCTCTCTCTCTCTCTCTCTCTCTCTCTCTCTCTCTCTCTCACTCTCACTGTCTGTATGAATATAAAAAATAATAATTAATAATATGAATTGACT
>NW_019525294.1:8415-10085 GCF_002814215.2 Seriola lalandi dorsalis
TGACATCACTGTACTTAAACAAAAAGTTTTTGTACTTTGTGTGACCTATGTCCTACCTACACCCTCCCCCTCCTCCCTCCTTATTGCCCCCCCCCATCCTTAATCGACTGTGGGATCGCAGCAGTGTTCCCTTATCGGCCTAATTACCGCCAAGAAATGTAAATAACATTATACAACAGTAGCGCCGGGGCCTCACTCTGCTCCGCGCTCAGAGGCCGAGCGGAGAGGTGGAAGGCAGGAGGAAGAGGTGAAGGAGGAAATGGAGAGAGAGAGAGAGATGCAGGAGGATGAAGAGAGGAGCTGGTTATATTTGTGATAATCAGGCGGCTGGTAGGAAGTGAAGGAAAGATGATAAAAAAAAAAAGAGGAGAAGTAGAGGGTGAAAGGGTTTGTAAAAAAGGAGAAGAAGAAAAAGGAGTGAGGTAAGGAACAGGGCAGATGACAGCGAGGAGTTTTTTAATGAGCTGTAATTGGTGAAGATCAGAGGCAGCAGAGTCTGACAGGAACCAGCCAGGTGCATTAATGAAGCTTTGTTCTCCTCTGCTGAGGACAGTGGTGCTGGAGTCAGGGCGCTCATACAGATGTGACAGGTGACTGAGAGCAGATGTGGAGAGCCAGCTGTTACTGCCATGGCAGAAGGCTGCGTGTGGATGTAGAGTTAGTAATTGGTAATAAAAAGCATTAATTATTAATTATATTCATTTCTTTGTGATAATAAAACTTAGAAATTTTGCTTTAAATTTTGTTCGAACCTGTTGACTCTCCGCTCTCTTTCATATTCTTGTGAGATCGATGGACGGACAACACTCTTCATTTTAGGCATTTATTATACATTTACTTACTATTTTACTCACATGTTGCACTGTTTCTACGAACCTTAGACTTTGGTGAACACGTTTCAATCCCCGAAACAATTCATCCACATCAAGGTTTGTTTTCACAAGCAGTTTTCAGCCTTTGTGCACAGAGCGTCATTATTGAAAGAGCTGAGATATAAAACATGTATAACCTTATATTCAAGTATCTTAAGAAATATTGTAGAAGTGGAGAGAATACTCTAAGACCTCAGAGGGATTTAATTAAATCATCCTTTGGTAAATAAGGAAGAGATGAATACGTCACATAACAGAACGTGGATCAATAGAAGGTTTTATTACAGACTCGTGGAGTTTGGAGTTTGGTCTCGGCCTCCCACAGACCGTTTCCTACAGAGTCTTTTAAAATAAATGAGCTCTGCTTATGAGCTGGAAATAATCCACACAACACACGTCACGTCTTACAGAGGGATCCAGACTTTCACATTTTTATCTTTAGCTTCCATTTTGTTTTGTTGTTTTATTGTAGTGTTGCAGCCGGTGTGATATGATCTGCTGGTATGTGTGTGTAGCAGTGTTTCCCTGCGCTGGTCCTGGATCAGGTGTCGAAGGCTAGAAGCAGGGACGTTATGTAAGTCACATGCATGAATACCTAATTTATATTACTCTCACCACCATGCGTTCTGCCGGGTCCATCTGGCAGCCATTATCTGCGGCTTCAGCCCGGGTGCTGAGGCTGAGGTGTTCGTTCCCAGGACGCTCATTCGGGTTTTTTAACATCTGAACACGTGGCTGTTCGATGTGCATCAGCTCAGCACACCTTCACTTCTTCTCTCCTCAGCTTCCACTGTTCGC
>NW_019525294.1:15381-17334 GCF_002814215.2 Seriola lalandi dorsalis
TCAGGGTTAAGACTTTTCAGATCCTGTGGTTTGTGTTCAACTATTACTCACCTCCGTTTTATTTGTTTTCACCAGGAAAACAGCAAGAAGAAAACGCAGGATTACAGGAATATTTCCTCCTTTGATGGCGAAGTGAAGAAAAGACAGTTTGACTCATATTCCTGAGAATGACTTTATGTTAATTATTAGAAAACAGCAGCTCTGCGTCACTACTCATGAAGGATCCAGTAACAAAAAAAATCCCCAAACTTCCACAGAACAACTTTTGGCGCGTTCAAAGAAAAAATGTTGTTCACGCCATGACACCACAAATGGTGAAACAATTCAATGACACAGAGAAGTGAGAATGGGTAGAGAAACCTGAGACCAGGCAGAAACTTTTTATTTCCCTTTTTAGTCTCAGTCACAGTAAAACAAAGCTAGTTTTTATATTTCTGAAAAAGAAACGGCGCCATGATCAACGATTTTCTAACGATAATCTCAATCTCGAAATCAACCGGTTCGGCTACAGCAAAGATCCAGACCTGATGAGTTCAACAATATATATAGAAACAGATAATGATAATAATAATAATAAATAAACTTTATTTGTATTGCACCTTTCATTCAAGAAAAGTAGCACAAAGTTCTTTACAACAGAGAAATGACATGAACATAGAAACATTGATCTACGATGAAAAACGTTAAAAACAGGAATGTAAAATGAGAATAAAATAATCAGTCATCATAAATGTGGCGCAAAGTGCGTAAAATTATAAATCATTGAATAAGAATAATTAAATAAGACATTTAAAAGAAGTGCTGAGCAGATCAGTCTCAGTCTGTGACACTGAAACCAGTAACAAGTACAACATGAAATGAGTCTCAGGTGTCGTCCAGTCTTTGTGTTGTTTTCTGTATATATACATATATATACATATATATATGTATATGTATATATATATATATATATATATATATATATATATATATGGTATACACTCTATATATACTGTATAAATACTGTATATATATATGTATATGTATATATATATATATGGTCCATACATACACACAGTGTTTGTCACCTTTACTATTAGCAGTGTGAACCCTGAGGACTCACACAATGGACTCCTTCTGGTTTCTTATATACGGAGCTGTTTATATCACACACACACACACACACACACACACACACACACACACACACACACACACTCTCTCTCTCTCTCTCTCTCTGTCTCTCTCTCTCGTTTCCTATATGAAGAGAGTGAGCTGGAATTCAGGAAGGGGTTCATTTTCCCTCGGAGCCCACGTTCAGCACCGAGAGAATAGAGTGAGGAAGGCGCAGTATAGAGAGTGTGTGTGTTTTATTTTTGAGTGTGTGTGTCACAGGAAGGGAGACAATCAGTGTTGGTCACATAGTCATGTAATTTGTGTTTTTCGTACACCCAGGGGAGACTGTGGATGTTGTTGTTGTTAAGTGTGAATTTATAGTCTTTAGTTTGTCTCAGTAACGGATACAAAATCAATACTGTACAAAACTTTATTGATATCAGTAGGTTACAATATTATTATATTATTCGAAATCTCATCATCATGAAAATTCAAAGTCTAGTGTGTCAATAAGTGTGAAAGTTCTCAGAATAATTTATATTTGTTTATGTGTGTGTATATATATATATATATATATATATGTTTTTTAAATCAATCATTTAGGTTTGAAAATGTTTTAAATAATGAAAAATGTCGGAGTCCAGATCCAGATCCAGATGTGAACTGTCTTTTGGTCTTATAGGATTAATCAACAAATGAATCAATAATGAAAAGAAGTCCAAATTCAAAGATGCTCAGATGTTTGTGTGAAATAGAAAGTGACAAACCGTCATTACTCTACACACGGCCTTGTTAAGGTGGTGTTAGTCGGGTGTTTGACCTCCTCCCTCCGTCTCCTCCTCCAGGACCGCTTGTTCT
>NW_019525294.1:17981-18849 GCF_002814215.2 Seriola lalandi dorsalis
CTCCTCTCCTGACATTTAAATATGTGTTTTCGTATGTGTGTGTGTGTGTGTGTGTGTGTGTGTGTGTGTGTGTGTCCTGGTTCGTGCCGGCAGTGGTGTGCGAACAGGGTTCACAGAATAAGTGACCGTGTGATTTGTGATCTTTGCTGCCGCACTGCTCCACCCTGAGCCGGTCTGACAGCTTTTTTCAGTTGGTTTTGATGCGACGCTCGTGTGGAACCCGAAGGTGGAGAGCACACATTCTGGTTGAGCGGTATTAGCTTAGCATTTAGCGTTCTCTTTGCATGCTGTCATTTCGGCGTCAGTGTTATTTCAGACAAACATGCCAACCAGACAAACAGGTGAAAACATCCTTAGTCCTGTTAATTAAAGGGAATCATAAGCACATGAGGTTCATCATCACAACCTTTCAAATCTGTGAGAGCTTTAAATCCTTCAGGAAATTGACAGAGGTGATGTTTGTCATCGGGCGTTTGTGGCGTGTTCAATCGCAACGAAATATTTTCTTTAGTCTTGAAACTCAAACTCGTCGACCCTGGAAGTGGCTCTGTGTTCATCTCCAGGTCCAGATGACCTCATCATCAGGTGCTATTATCTGTCTGCGGACCCGTCAGTCATAATATCATTGTCAACCACTAGCAAACACGCAGCGGGTCCCACAAAAGCAACACGCAGCTCGAATCATAACACCATTGTGACGACGTAGACTCGGTGCAGGTTCAGGCTGTTTGCTCCCAGAAATAACTGTCATGGAACAAAAGTCAGTTTCTTCTTTCCGGTGTTTTCTCTCCATCAGTCTGAGGTTTGACTCTATGTTTGGATTCTCTCCTCATGCAATCTGTGTGTGTGTGTGTGTGTGTGTGTGTGT
>NW_019525295.1:0-4898 GCF_002814215.2 Seriola lalandi dorsalis
ATATTTTTATGCCTTACTTTAATATGACATTTTTTGACATTTTTATGCCTTACTATACTATGACATTTTTTGACATTTTTATGCCTTACTATAGTATGACATTCATTGCCATTTTTATGCCTCATTATGCTATGACGTTTTTTTGACATTTTTGTAGCTTACTATACCACTACGGTTTTTTTTTGCCTCAACAGACCATGAGGCATCTATGTATTACCATACTATGATGATTTTGACATTTATATAGCAAACTAAATGTGAAAACTGAATGTTTGACTTGTAGTGTAGTGATTTGGACACTTGTCTTTCAATCGGGAAAATGTGGTTCAAGTCCCATTTTATACCTTAATATTCTTTGAAGTTTTTATAACTTACTATACAATTAAGTTTTTTGACATTTTTATGCCTTACTATAGTATGACGGTTTTTTTTACCTTTTTATGCTTTACTATACTATGCAGTTTTTATTTCCTTACTATACAATGACGTTTTTGATATTTTTATGCCTAACTTTGCCATGACATATTTTGACATTTTTATGCCTTCTATAGTATGAAATTTTTTATGCCTTGCTATACTATGATATGTTTTGCCATTTTTATGCCTCATTATACTATAACGTTTTTTGACATTTTAATAGCTTACTATACCATTACGTTTTGTTTTTTTTTTCCTCACCATACTATGATGCTTCTATGCATTACTATACTATGGTGTTTTTGACATTTAAGTAGCAAGTTAAATATGAAAGTGGAATGTTCAACATGGTAGTGTAGTGGTTTCGACACATGTCTTTCAATCGAGAAGATGTGGTTCAAGCCCCATATCATGCCTTAATATTCTTTAACGTTTTTATATCTTACTATACAATTACATTTTTTGACATTTTTATGCCTTACTATACTATGCAGTCTTTTTTCCTTACAATACTATGATATTTTTTGACATTTTTATGCCTTATTATAGTATGATGTTTTTGACATTTTTATGCCTTACTATACTATGACGTTTTTTACCATTATTATGCCTTACTATGTTATGACGTTTTTGATATTTTTATGCCTTACTATACTATGAAATTTTTGATATTTTTATGCCTTACTATACTATGACATTTTTGATATTTTTATGCCTTACTATACTATGACATTTTTTCACCTTTTTATGCCTTACTATACTATGACATATTTTAAGATTTTTATGCCTTAATATAGTATGACGTTTTTTGACCTTTTGTTTGCCTTACTATACTATGACATTTTTTATATTTTTATGCCTTCCTATGCTATGACTTATGAAAACTTGTCATAGTATGACATTTTTATGCCTTACTATACTATGACAGTTTTTGACATTTTTATGCCTTGCTATACTATGTGATTTTTTTTTACATTTCCATGCCTTCCTATGCTATGACATTTTTTTTAAACATTTTTATGCCTTACTATACTATGATATTTTTTAACATTTTTATGCCGTGCTACACTATGACTTATGAAAACTTGTCATAGTATGACATTTTTATGCCTTACTATACTATGACAGTTTTTGACATTTTTATGCCTTACTATACTATGACAGTTTTTAATATTTTTTATGCTTTACTATACTATGACATCTTTGATATTTTTATGCCTTACTGTACCATGATATTTTGAGATTTTTATGCCTACTATAGTATGACATTTTTATGCCTTATTATACTATGATGTTTTTGACATTTTTATACCTCACTATACTATGACATTTTTATGCCTCACTATACTATGACGTTTTTTACCATTATTATGCCTTACTATATTATGACGTTTTTGATATTTTTATGCCTTACTATACTATGAAATTTTTGATATTTTTATGCCTTACTATACTATGACATTTTTTCACCTTTTTATGCCTTACTATACTATGACATTTTTTAAGATTTTTATGCCTTAATATAGTATGACGTTTTTTGACCTTTTGTTTGCCTTACTATACCGTGAAATTTTTTATATTTTTATGCCTTACTATACTATGGAATTTTTTGACATTTTTATGCTTTTATATAATATGATAGTTTCTGACATTTTTATGCCTTACTATACTATGACTTCTGACTACTTGTCATAGTAAGACACTTTTTTATGCCTTACTATACTATGACATTTTTTGACATTTTTATGCCTTACTATACTATGAAATCTTTTTTCCTTACAATACTATGATATTTTTTGCCATTTTTTTGCGTTACTATACTATGATATTTTGTGATATTTTTATGCCTTACTATACTATGACTTTTTTTTACCTTTTTATGCCTTACTATACTATGACATTTTTTATATTTTTATGCCTTACTATACTATGACATTTTTTTACATTTTTATGCCTTACTATACTATGTAGTTTTTTTTCCATACAATACTGTCACATTTTTAAACATTTTTATGCCTTAATATAGTATGACTTTTTTGACCTTTTTTTGCCTTTTTAAACGATTTTTATGCCTTACTATAATACGACGTTTTTTGACATTTTTATGCCTTACTATACTATGAAGTCTTTTTTCCTTACAATACTATGATATTTTTTGACATTTTTATGCCTTACTATACTATGACGTTTTTTGACATTTTTATGCCTTACTATACTATGAAGTCTTTTTTCCTTATAATACTTTGATATTTTTTGATATTTTTATGCCTTACTATACTATTAAATTTTTCGTATTTTTATGCCTTAATATAGTATGACGTTTTTTGACTTTTTTTTGCCTTACTATACTATGACATTTTTTAAGATCTTTATGCCTTAATATAGTATGACGTTATTTGACCTTTTGTTTGCCTTGCTATACTATGAAATTTTTTGACATTTTTATGCCTTACTATACTATGACTTTTTTTTACCTATTTATGCGTTACTATACTATGACATTTTTTAACATTTTTATGCCTCACTATACTATGTAGTTTTTTTTCCATACAATACTGTCACATTTTAAAGATTTTTATGCCTTAATATAGTATGACGTTTTTTGACATTTTTATGCCTTACTATACTATGAAGTCTTTTTTCCTTAAATTACTTTGATATTTTTTGATATTTTTATGCCTTACTATACTATGACATTTTTTAACATTTTTATGCCTTACTATAGTATGACATTTTTTGACATTTTTATGCCTTACTATACTATGCAGTTTTTTTTCCTTACTATACTGTGACATTTTTTAAGATTTTTATGCCTTAATATAGTATGACATTTTTGCACCTTTTTTTTGCCTTACTATACTGTGACATTTTTTGACATTTTTGAGCCTTACTATACTATTACTTTTTTTGACATGTTTATAACTTACTATACTATGCAGTTTTTTTCCATACAATACTGTGACATTTTTTAAGATTTTTATGCCTTAATATAGTATGACGTTTTTTGACCTTTTTTTTGCCTTACTATACTATGACATTTTTTGACATTTTTAAGCCTTACTATACTATGAAATTTTTTGACATTTTTATGCCTTACTATACTAAGCCATATTTTGACATTTTTATGACTACTATAGTATGACGTTTTTATGCCTTACTATACTATGACATTTTTTGACATTTTTAAGCCTTACTATACTATGACATTTTTTGACATTTTTATGCCTTACTATACTATGACATTTTTATGCCTTACTATACTATGCCTTACTATACTATGACATTTTTTGACATTTTTAAGCCTTACTATACTATGACATTTTTTGACATGTTTATGCCTTACTATACTATGCAGTTTTTTTCCATACAATACTATGACATTTTTTGACATTTTTAAGCCTTACTATACTATGACATTTTTTGACATTTTTATGCCTTACTATACTATGACATTTTTATGCCTTACTATACTATGCAGTTTTTTTTCCTTACTATACAATAGTGCCTTTGATATTTTTATGCCTTACTTTACCATGCCATATTTTGACATTTTTAAGCCTTACTATACTATGACATTTTTTGACATGTTTATGCCTTACTATACTATGCAGTTTTTTTCCATACAATACTGTGACATTTTTAAGATTTTTATGCCTTAATATAGTATGACGTTTTTTGACCTTTTTTTTGCCTTACTATACTATGACATTTTTATGCCTTACTATACTGTGCAGTTTTTTTTCCTTACTATACTGTGACATTTTTTAAGATTTTTATGCCTTAATATAGTATGACATTTTTGCACGTTTTTTTTGCCTTACTATACTATTATTTTTTTGACATGTTTATAACTTACTATACTATGCAGTTTTTTTCCATACAATACTGTGACATTTTTTAAGATTTTTATGCCTTAATATACTATGACATTTTTTGACATTTTTAAGCCTTACTATACTATGACATTTTTTGACATTTTTATGCCTTACTATACTATGACATTTTTATGCCTTACTATACTATGCAGTTTTTTTCCTTACTATACAATAGTGCCTTTGATATTTTTATGCCTTACTTTACCATGCCATATTTTGACATTTTTATGCCTACTATAGTATGACGTTTTTATGCCTTACTATACTATGATGTTTTTGACATTTTTATACTTTACTATGGTATGACGTTTTTAATATTTTTATGCCTAACTATACTATGACGTTTTTTGAGCTTTTTATGCCTTACTTTACTATGACTTTTTTTTACCTTTTTTTTGCCTTACTATACTATGACATTTTTTGACATTTTTAAGCCTTACTATACTATGACATTTTTTGACATGTTTATGCATTACTATACTATGCAGTTTTTTTCCATACAATACTGTGACATTTTTTAAGATTTTTATGCCTTAATATAGTATGACGTTTTTTGACCTTTTTTTTGCCTTACTATACTATGACATTTTTATGCCTTACTATACT
>NW_019525295.1:8048-9164 GCF_002814215.2 Seriola lalandi dorsalis
TACTATGACATTTTTTGACATTTTTAAGCCTTACTATACTATGACATTTTTTGACATGTTTATGCCTTACTATACTATGCAGTTTTTTTCCATACAATACTGTGACATTTTTTAAGATTTTTATGCCTTAATATAGTATGACGTTTTTTGACCTTTTTTTTGCCTTACTATACTATGACATTTTTTTTTTGCCTTACTATACTATGCAGTTTTTTTCCTTACTATACTGTGACATTTTTTAAGATTTTTATGCCTTACTATAGTATGCAGTTTTTTTCCATACAATACTGTGACCTTTTTTAAGATTTTTATGCCTCAATATAGTATGACGTTTTTTGACCTTTTTTTTGCCTTACTATACTATGACATTTTTTGACATTTTTAAGCCTTACTATACTATGACATTTTTATGCCTTACTACACTATGCAGTTTTTTGTCCTTACTATACTGTGACATTTTTTAAGATTTTTATGCCTTACTATAGTATGCAGTTTTTTTCCATACAATACTGTGACATTTTTTGAGATTTTTATGCCTCAATATAGTATGACGTTTTTTTCCATACAATACTGTGACCTTTTTTAAGATTTTTATGCCTCAATATAGTATGACGTTTTTTGACCTTTTTTTGCCTTACTATACTATGACATTTTTTGACATTTTTAAGCCTTACTATACTATGACATTTTTTGACATGTTTATGCATTACTATACTATGCAGTTTTTTTCCATACAATACTGTGACATTTTTTAAGATTTTTATGCCTTAATATAGTATGACGTTTTTTGACCTTTTTTTTGCCTTACTATACTATGACATTTTTATGCCTTACTATACTATGCAGTTTTTTTCCTTACTATACTGTGACTTTTTTTTACCTTTTTATGCCTTACTGTACGATGACTTTTTTTTACCTTTTTATGCCTTACTATAGAATGCCATTTTATGAAATTTTTATGCCTTACTATACAATGATATTTTGAACTTTTTATACCTTGCTATGCCGTGCTATACTATGACTTATGAAAACTTGTCATAGTATGACATTTTTAAGCCTTACTATACTATGACAGTTTTTGACATTTTTATGCCTTACTATACTATGACGGTTTTT
>NW_019525295.1:9184-28657 GCF_002814215.2 Seriola lalandi dorsalis
TTACTATACTATGCAGTTTTTTTCCATACAATACTGTGACATTTTTTAAGATTTTTATGCCTTAATATAGTATGACGTTTTTTGACCTTTTTTTTGCCTTACTATACTATGACATTTTTATGCCTTACTATACTATGCAGTTTTTTTCCTTACTATACTGTGACATTTTTTAAGATTTTTATGCCTTACTATACTATGCAGTTTTTTTCCATACAATACTGTGACATTTTTTAAAATTTTTATGCCTCAATATAGTATGACGTTTTTTGACCTTTTTTTTGCCTTACTATACTATGACATTTTTTGACATTTTTAAGCCTTACTATACTATGACATTTTTATGCCTTACTACACTATGCAGTTTTTTTTCCTTACTATACTGTGACATTTTTTAAGATTTTTATGCCTTACTATACTATGCAGTTTTTTTCCATACAATACTGTGACATTCTTTAAGATTTTTATGCCTCAATATAGTATGACGTTTTTTGACCTTTTTTTTGCCTTACTATACTATGCAGTTTTTTTTCCTTACTATACAATAGTGCCTTTGATATTTTTATGCCTTACTTTACCATGCCATATTTTTACATTTTTATGCCTACTATAGTATGACGTTTTTATGCCTTACTATACTATGATGTTGTTGACATTTTTATACCTTACTATGGTATGACGTTTTTGATATTTTTATGCCTAACTATACTATGACGTTTTTTGAGCTTTTTAATGCCTTACTGTACGATGACTTTTTTTTACCTTTTTATGCCTTACTATAGAATGCCATTTTATGACATTTTTATGCCTTACTATACAATGATATTTTGAACTTTTTATACCTTGATATGCCGTGCTATACTATGACTTATGAAAACTTGTCATAGTATGACATTTTTAAGCCTTACTATACTATGACAGTTTTTGACATTTTTAAGCCTTACTATACTATGACATTACATTTTTATGCCTTACTATACTATGACGGTTTTTTTTTTTTTTCTCCTTACTATACTATGACATTTTTTAACATTATTATGCTTTACTTTACTATGACATTTATTTTCCTTACTATATCATGACGTTTTTTATATTTTTATGCCCTACTATAGTATGATGTTCTTTTTACCTTTTTATGCTTTACTATACTATGACATTTTTGATATTTATATGCCTTACTGTACTAAGATATTTTGACATTTTTATGCCTACTATACTATGATGTTTTTGACATTTTTATACCTTACTATGGTATGACATTTTTTGACATTTTTATGCCTTACTATACTATGACGTTTTTGATATTTTTATGCCGTACTATACTATTTTTTTTACCTTTTTACGCGTTACTGTACTATGGCATTTTTTACCATTTTTATGCCTTACTCTACTATTACATTTTTAAACATTTATATGCCTTACTATAGTATGACGTTTTTTGACCTTTTTATGCCTTACTATACTATGACATTTTTTATATTTTTATGACTTATTATACTATGACATTTTTTTACCTTTATATGCCTTACTATACTATGCAGTTTTTCCCCTTACAATACTATGAATTTTTTAAGATTTTTATGCCTTACTATACTTTGACATTTTTTAAACTTTTTTATGCCGTACTATACTATGATATTTTTTAACATTTTTATGCCTTACTATACTATGACTTCTGAAAATTTGTCATAGTATGACATTTTTATGCCGTACTATAGTATGACAGTTTTTTACCTTTTTATGCATTACTATACTATGACATTTTTGATATTTTTATGCCTTACTATACTATGACCAGGCTTGGCCCTTTCTGTGTGGAGTTGGCATGTTCTATTTTATGCCTACATGGATTCACTCTGGGTGCATTTTTATCCCATACTTTACTATGGTGTTTTTCTCACGTTTTTATGCCTTACATATATATTAATATTACATGTGTAAATCCTCTGTATATGTGAAGATATAAGCATGAAAAATATGAAATATATAATAAATATGTTTGTATATGATTTTCTCAATAATTTCTTACTAAATTTAACCACACTTTTCTATCTTTTATATTTACATATACAATGAATATATACTGACAGGCTTCGGGATGGATTTATATTTATGTAACATATGTCTATAATATAACATATAATATAGACATAAACAGACACAGACATACTAAAATACATGTTTCTATTAGCTAGACATATATGTCAATACAGGTTTCAAATGTAATTTTTACATTAATAGGCTATACTTTATATACATATATGATTTTACATCATATGTACATATATTTCATATATCGAGATTCAACACATTTAAATACATTACCTTTGCATATGGGCATTTCTAAATGTAAATTCAGATGTCATATATTAATAAACTGTTCAGTTGAAAGCATTAAAAAGTCAATCTCTTTGTTTTGGAGGGGTGGCGGGTTTGTTGCATCCCTACCAATGTAGGGATGCCATAAAGGCCTGGGCCGGCTCTGCATTTGGAGGAAGTGAATCACTGATGCTCCTCGCACCTGCAGCTGCCCAGTAAACAAAAGCATGAGACTGGTTAGGTTACAGTGGGCAGCTCGCAGGTATGAATGTGTCTCCCCTGGGTTGGTGCTGTAAATAATAAGGTGTTCTTTTCCAGTGTGCCTGCTTAAACAAAGGCTGTTAAGTGCTATGATGCAATATATACACAATCAGCATGGTAATTAATTGTGTTAATCTCCTCCTCCAGACCTCATCTAATTGTCTAAAAACAACACTGTCTGAAAATGCGTTGCTGAGTCACCACAGAAAAATGCCTCAACAACTAATGTTAAATACAAGAGTGCTGTTTAACTGTCTGCTTCGAGCTACAAAGAATACAGTGCATTCAGAAAGTATTCAGACCCTTCCCTTGTTTTTCCCCTAATTAATCTACACTCACTACCCCAGAATGTCAAAGCGAAAAAAAGAATTTTAGAAATTACTGCAAATTTATTAAAAAAGAAAAACTAAAATATCACATTTTCATTAAGGATATCTCTGTACTTTGCTCAGTTCAACTTTCCCTCAACCCTGACCAGTCACCCTGTTCCTGCCACTGAAAAACACCCCCACAGCGTGATGTTGCCTCTGCCATGCTTCACAGCTGAGATGGTATTGGGCAGGTGATGAGTGGTGCGTGTTTTCCTCATGACATGACACTTACTACTGAGGTGAAACAGTTAAGTCTTGGTTTCATCAGACCAGGGAATATAATTTCTCACAGTCTTAGAGTCCTTTAGGTGATTTTTGCAAACGCCAAGTGGCCTTCATGTCTCTTCCTCAGGAGAAGTTTCTGTCTGGCCACTATCATAAATCCTAGATCGGTGGAGTGCTGCAGTGATGTTTTTTTGTTTGTTGATGTTGAAGTTTCTCTATCTCCACACAGGATCTCTGGCTCCAGTCAGAGTGATATAGACTTATATAGACAGTTGTGTGCCTTCCTAAATCATATCCAGTCAACTGAATTTACCACAGGTGGACTCCGATCAATGTGTACAAACATCTTCCAGATGATCAGCCCTCTTTGGTGGTCTTGTAGCCTATGCGCTTCCTCAGCCATTGCTGACACGGTGTAATACAACATTATATTTGCATCGCCAGCCACTATTTACTGTCTACTCAGGGCCAGAGCCTCAGACATAGAAGCTAATCTTAAGGTGCTGACCAATAACGTGAGGATGAAGCATTCAGAGATCACAAAGAAAAGCCAAGCTTGTTCAATTGAGTTTGCCAGAAAAATGTGTCAGCATCACTTACTTGTCTCTGGTCCATTACCCGCGACCAGCCTTCATCCCATCCCTGCATTTACAAATAAACATTACAAAGCCAGCCCATTAAACTTGGACAGTGCCTGCTGGAAATGAATGCTTGTTTAGCTACGTTTTCATAGCCTAACCTTTTAGATGAACTGACCTCTTACTGCACTGCAAATTTTCATTAGAATGGATGTTTCAAATGCAACTCTGCTCGATAAGTAAGTAAATGAAATTCTTCAAAACAGCAGACTACTTGTGTTCATTCCCCTGTATTGCTTTATGCCATGCACATTACAGTCTACAACATCTATGATAGCGGGTAATACTACTTAGCCAGATGTCAGTCTTACTACTGCCTAATATTTTCAACATGATGAAACTATATTCACATTTGATTGCGTGCTCCATTATGGTTGACTTATGCATGTAAGCCAGCCACTGGAGGAACAGTGGTTACATGGCCTTCAGAACAAGCACATGCATGCATCATAGGTGTGCTTTGAGACTTAAACAAAAAGTTCCTCAAAAGTTCCTCAAAAGGTTCCTGGTTCCTCGGGAAAGTTCCTGTGGTGGAAACGCAGCAAATTACCACTACACCTCTAGGTAGCTAATCACAAATATATCTCAACACAGCCACATGTGTAGGCCATCCATCAAAATCTTCTACTTAAAACACGACAAGATGTCTTCCAAGAAATACATCATCAAGTAGTACCTCTACAAATTAGTGAATTACTGAAAAGTCCAGCCACAACAAGACTCTCACATTTAGTTTTATATCAGATCAGTATCTACTAAAGCCTGATAAATTTAAATAAGCCTGACTAGATATTTCAGCATAATTTGGATATCATTGGTTTATGTGAAACATGGCTTAAACCAAATGTTTTCATGCCATTAAATGCAGCTTCACCGCCTTACTGTATCAATGCCCATGTTGCTAGGGCTACTAAACAAGATAGGGCATTGTTTTAATCTACAAGTCTATTTACAATTTAACCTCAAAACTGGATATTTACCTCTACTGAGGCTCTTGTATTAAAACCATCTCCATCGGTTGTAAATTGCTTTGCTCAGGGCAACAGACATACAACCTGCTCTTGGCGAGTGATTACCAGTGGTCCTGGTTCCATTCACTGCAGCGACAGGCACTACTGAAAACTGAGCCAGTGTCTTCAACACAGCTCTGTTTAGTCTCTGTTTAGTCTGATTCAGTTGCACCTCTTATCACCAAAACTAGATGGTCGCAAATGGCGAAAGAGTAAACTGATAGTCTTCTACCTCCAGTGGCACGAGTGTGTACTGACTTACATGTGTGCTCTGTCTACTGCTAGAGCAGCATATTTCTCTTACTTGATCAGTAACAATCAACATAATCCTAGATTTGTTTTTGACACTGTAGCCAAACCTATTTAAAAGCAGTTGTCTCTAAGCTGGTCATCCTTTACGTCTCATGATTTTAGAGACTCTTTCAGCAGTAAAATAGATGATCTTGCAGCCCACATAACAGTAATCTTTTTGACCATTTTCAATGTGCTTTTTACAGCCTGTCACTCAAGTGAAACTGCACTTGCTAAAGTTGGTGCCTAAATTGATGTTTTAGACCAGGATTTTCATCTTCTAGGAATCCTAGACTCCTCTTTCTCTCTCCTCCTCAGCGTGTTTGCTTTCTTCTCCTAGATATCATCATGCTTTTGGTTTTGGCTTTGCATCTTGTATGTTTGATGTAGTCTGTCCTCTTTCCAGGTCTTCATGGTGAGAGGAGGTTGTCTGGCTCAGGTCCAGTGGTGTGTTGGCCATTGGGCATAGCGGGACAAATCACAGTGGGCCACTGCGTCGGTGGGCCAGGGGACTGTGAAATCAACCCATTAAGTTTTTACCAGCCCTGTCTGTATGCCTGTCATTCTGGGTGCACGAGAAAGCATGCTGCATGTGTATTCCAGGACTACATTTACATATGTAATCAACATGATCCAACCCAAGCACCAACCTATCTAAGGTCAGAGGGTGTCATCATGGGTCACACACCCTCTGGCAAATTTGTGATATTGGGTTATATAAATAAAATTTGACTTGACACTTCAGCAACAGTTTTACAGATAAACAAAGAGCTGTTACCTGTGTTCAGGCAGTCCAGGACTCAGAAATACTGTCATACTTCATTTATCTGTCAAAATGGAAAAGCCACAAATTGATAAAACAGCCTCTTATCTCATTAAAAGAACGCAACGATCTGTGTAAAGCTATGGGAGGATTGCCTCCCTCTCATTCTCTCTCAATCTCTGTGCGTCATGACAACTTTTCCATTTAGGAGGAAAGCATTGGAGTGACTCATGTGGCTGTTGCTTTTTTACATAACAAGGTGTTTTATTAGTATCTACTCTGTTCACATTGGCGAGATTTGGTGGAGTGGGGTTAGGGAAGGGGGCTGCTAATGCTAGGAGCAAACACTAACCAGGAAAAATCTCCCATTGGGGGGATGAATGAAATACAATGTATCAAGTGGCAAGCGGATATTGCAAAGGCCGAAGTCTTATAAGATGAAACCATTTGTGCAAATTAGATATTTACTCATCTTTGGGAGAAAAACAGAATAGAGCAGATAGGTAGAGTCTGATGTAATGTGGATTCACAGCACAGACCAGACAGTGTTTAATGATAATGTCTAAATTGAGAACAGACCCTGGGGTTTGGTTTGCACTGAACATGTTTGTGGCCTAAAAACACTATAACCATAACCACCAAATTACTGCCATCAATAAAAATAAAGTCCATTATAGCGTTTGGAGTATTAGATGTTGGCACAAGGTGTTCATGCCAGCTCAGAACACACAGCACTGCCGACACTGTTGCATTCACTGTGTTTTATCATATTACAGACTCATTACGGATAGTAACTTGACAAACCTATAACAGGATCTTATACACAAGTAAATAAATAATAAAACAATAAATAAATAAAATGATGCATTAAACTTTACAGTGGCCATTTTTGGCACAGTTAACCCTGAGGTTTATGTCAGAGTTGCATTTGCATCTCAAAAGCAACCACCATCTGTGAATTCATGGAGGTCCAGAGAAAACCGCGCTGTACACAAGCAGCACATAACTACTGCAATATACAGATGTCAAGAAAAAATTGTAAAGTGTAAAGAAGTGTTTTAGACCTTTTCATGTCCTCTGATTGGAGTGTCACTCTGAAATGGAAAAATGTTCAGTTAAACAAACAGAGCTGCTACAAAATTTGCTCCTACGTTTTCTACTAAATAACAAATCAGATGCAAATCTTTTTACAAAATAGGGATGGTTAGATCGTTAACAAGCTACAATTATTTGGAATACCAAATCAAAAGTGGTGAAAGACGTTTTCAGACCCTCTATTTCGCTTTATAGCATTTTCTAGCTCATTATTCTTGGTTTTCCAGCTCACCACTTTGTTTTGTTTTACTCTCACAGCTCTCATAGTGTTGTTTTCAGCTGCAGGAGGCAGGTGGAAAAAGCTTTGATAAACCCACTGTACACAACCTGCTGACCACCAAACAGCAGACAGACAAATTCAGAGACTATAGTGGAGCATTTAACAGTTGAAGAGGAATTGGTAGACAAACTCTATGTAGAGAGATAGAGCTGGCAGCAGCAGCAAAGCAGCAAGTGTGAACACAAAAACTGATACGCCTGCAAGTTGTCGAGTCTTGGTCCAACTGAACCGCAAACATGTGGCTGCGTCTTTCTGATGTTTCTTCTAACACAACAATCTTGATACGCACTGCTCTTTCACCAGTTACTGAAACCATGTTGGTACAGAGAGAGAGTTTGGATTAGCACAGCCGCTAACACTGTGTTAGCCACAGCCAGTTACAAGCTAGCAAACAAAATAAACAAATAACTACAGTTTCCATTCTGATACGTCTTTAGTCACCAGAATTCCTCACTCCTCAAAAACTCCTGAGTCTGAGGCTCAAACATGTGCAGTTGATTCTCCAATGTTTCCTCTCTTAACCATCTTGATGCGCACTGCTCCTTCACCTGTTACCCTAGCACCAGCATTGGTGGCCTGATCAAGGATTTCTCAATGAAGAAGCAATCACAGACATGCTCCCAGTCGCAAGTTTTCCATTTTTTTTTCACTTTTTATTTGGGAAAACCAAGTTAAACAAAATATTACTCATGGCAGAATATTTTTACATAGTTTAAAACAATATCTGGAGAGGAACTTTAATTTTTTTGTGTTTTTTTGCTGATACTTAAGTAAACCTAAATGTTCAGACTTTAGTATGATCTCTATAGTCACCACAGCAATCTGATAAGTAGAGTGAATTACAAAATTTCCTTCTGAAGCTCAGTTCTTAAGTACTTGAGTAAATGTAAATGATAATCAGGCAGATATCTATTAGTCTATTAGTGAACAAGCACATTGAATGACCTCTGTGCACTCAAAGAAATTTGGAATGGCATTTACTTAAAAAAAAAAAAAAAAAAGCCCAGTAACAATTTCCAGTTCAAATTCTTTGTAATTTTTTACAAAATATTTTTTCTATCTACCACTACCCTACAACACTATTATAATATGGATTTGTTGCATTTTCACTATGGGCTACTTTTTAGTCAATAAGACTGTATTACCATAAGGCTTCTACTAAACATGAAATAATAATAAAAAATAATGTGTACATTCATAAGTTAGTTCTGCTCCCAGTACTGTCAAATGTTTTAACAACTGTCATTAAAAGACAAAACATTTTCAAAGATTTAAACACAATGAAGTTGGTTGAGAATCTTGAGTGGAAACATTTACGCTAGAAGTTTGTTGTGCAAAGACTGGACTTTAGGAGACAGCTTCACAACATCAAGCTCAAGAAAGAGCTTCTGAAACTTTGGTTCGTGACTCCAGTTCACTGTGTGGATAAAGTCCATGAGCAGCCAATGCTGCACTTTTACAGTCACCAAGAACCTCTTTTCCCCAGATGATGATCGACACACGGGCAGGGATGTGGCCTTCTTGTGCTGAATTTCCACAACAAAGACATGATAAGCAGAGTCCTCTTTGATGGTTTCTTTGCTGACATCCTGTCAAAAACATGAATCAGTGCTCAGAAGTCAATGTACTACACATATTTTCTAAAGTTCCTGTATATGCAGTAGGTGACTTACTGGGTAGAAGTGGCCAATCAATAGTCTACACATAAATTAAACAACAGAAGTAAGATGCTCAGAGCAAGACACTGGATAAATGCTGGGTAAGTATTTACTTATCTAATGATTTTGATTAATTTACAGCATACAACGTTTAACTGGTACTGTATGTTCGTGACTACTTACCTGTAAAATATTAGTATATAAATATTAAAATTGGATTATTAGGTTGGAAAAAAGACAAGTTCATTTTGGTCAGAATAAATATCAGAAAATCCCAAATTTTCAAAATTTACCTGGTGGTCTTTAATAAGTTCCTCTCCAGACTCTCCAAGTAACTCCATCAAGCAGTGGATGCTGACATCTCTTCTGCCTTCAACATGTTGCTGTTAGACAGAAGTGAATTTAGAGCAGAAAACAATTTGTAACTGCACAATACAAATGGAAACAGAGTGTTAGCCATTCTGCAACATTATTTTAACAAGACAAGTTGAGAAGGGTGTAACTTGAAGGTAAAATCCTACAAGATAAGTTTAAACGCAAAATTTGCAGGAAGGTTTGTAACCATGGGTCGCTGCATCTTTGCAGCGTCCCGCCCTCACAACCAGCTTGTTGTATTGGTTGGGGGCTACACACCACTGCCAACCATGCTAAAGCCCGGAATCCCCGAAGTAAAGCAACTCACGAGAAAATAAGAAAATACAGACAGAGGGCAGGGTCGCAAAGAGCAGCACATGTGCCGCTAGCTAGCAGGGTAAACTAAACAGCTAATGCTAATGTTAAGTATTCAGTACACAAACACTGACTTTAACCGACGAAACAATAGGAATGTACAAAGTTAATTATGCAACCTACCTCCGTGGCTTCGCATCCATGAATTTCCTCATCAAATGAACGACAAAACCAGCCGCAGTTCAAGTCTGTGGTCCCAGGCCAGGTCCTGTTGTTTAGGTGACTCTGAAGGGGAAAACGAAAAACTCTCCTCTGACGTCATTCGTTGAGCGCGTACAAGGTTGCCAGGTTCAGTCCCATCACCCAAGTAAATTTTACTTTCTTGTGTCAGGTTGTGCAGTCAGTACAGTAGTTTAGCTAATATTACTTGGTGTGAACGATCAGATTTACATATGGAAATGACGACACATAATTACAAACAAACACCAAGTAGCAGATTAAATAGAAGACGACGTTTTAAAGTAAAAGCACTTAAATATAATTTTTTTGTAGAATTTAACTAAATAATCAAGGTAAAAAATTACAGGGTCAAAAAATCATTCTGTTCAGATGATAGTGTGCTATTCAAATACATTTCCCTTGCCTATTCTATCTCCTGTCTGAAGTAGCACAGAAATGAATCATGTCTTCTCACTTAAAGTGTTAAGTTTTTAAAAAGTCAAAACCTCAGTATAGCTGCTGCAGTTCATCTTCACCCCTGTTCAAACCGTCTGCTTGTTATTCCTTTAATGGTGTTTCAGTTTGTAGAGTGAAAGTGCACATTTCATGAATACTCAATTCAGTACTTGACAGATTTTCTTAATAAACGGCTTACTTCACAGAGTTATGGGATTATATAGCAACACTAATAAAATTAGGTAAAAACCACACAACAGATTCAAATTGAAAACCAAAACCCATTTAAAGAAAGTCAGTTATAGCCATGGTAACACTGACAGACACAAGCAGCAAGAACCACAGAGAGAGAAATAAAGCAATTATAAAAAAGGGTACTCTTAAGGGGTACAAGGGTATAAAATGTGTTCTTTTAAGAGGGACTTTTTTTTATTGCTTCAACACCAGTTGAATTAGACACACACACACACTACTACACATTACTGTCAGTGATGGGGTTCAGCTCATGTCCCTGTCTCTCTTATTATCTTTGTTTTATGATGGACAGACCTTCCTCTGAGTAAACGTTGTAATCTCTCTCTGATCAAATATCGCCGCAGGCCCCATGTCTGGAGGCCATACCTCCATACTCCCTTAAACCACCTATGTTCATTTGCTTTTTGTTTACAACCAACAAACCTATGTCTGCTCCAGACAACAAGAAAAAGTCTATTTTCCTGTTTGTTCCATCTTTTTTGGGCTGTCGTTTGTAGCCTTCCAATGCTTGGATCCAGAGAGCTGCATTTATTTTTCCACAGCAGCAGATTTAGCACGGCGAAGTGCTGCAATATTAATTGTACTGTTTGTGAATGTTCCTGTTTGTATTGCATCTCCCCAGTGTCACATCCGAATGAAAAGTGAAAGTTCATCATCCGCCTGCAAAATAACACTGTAATGGGAGTAAGGATCCAACACCTATGGGAGGTCCCTGAAATTACACACAAGGTCCCTACAATTGAATCCCCCTCTGGTAATACTATAATACCTGTCCACCGAAACGTAGCAGTGATTACCTGCCTGCTACCATATGTGTGGGAGACAAGGGTCGAGGGTGTGTGTGTGTGTGTGTGTGTGTGTGTGTGTGTGTGTGTGTGTGTGTGTGTGTGTGTTTGAAGAGGAGGGACTCCAAAAATCGTTTGCAGTTTGTCTCTTATCTCCAGGCAGCAGTCACATCCCCCTGCCTTGTGTCTGGCTTGTTGTTTTCATATTTCTGCTACAAGTTCCCACTTAGTCAAACAGTCACAAGGGAGGAGAGGTCGCCAGATGCAAGAGGAGGACAAGGAGGAGGAGAGAGGATGAAGAGAATGAGTAATGTAAGGAAATGAAAGGAAATGAAAGGAAAGGAGAAAAACTGAAAATTATAAGACAGGAGGAAAAGAGAGACAAGAACAAGGCAGGTAATAAGGCGTTAGAAAGGTGGGAAGAGCAGAAGAGTGACAGAAAGGGAAAAGTAAAGAAATCAGAGGGAAGGGTTAAGGATAGGAGGGGTGTAAATATAAGGAGATAAGATGAGAAGAGAAGAAATGAGGAGCGTAAAAATAAGGCTAAAGGTAATTAGATAGAAAGGAGAGAAAAGGAAAAGGGAAGGAGAGGAGGAGAGAAAAGGAAAACACATAGGAAAGAAGAGAGAAAGGAACAGGAAAGAAGTTGAGAAGAAGAGGAAAGTAAAGGAGAGGAGATGAAGACAGGAAATTGAATTAGGAAAAAGGACGAAACAGTGGGCAGGAGGAGGAGAGGAGAGGAGAGGAGAGGAGAGGAGAGGAGAGGAGAGGAGAGGAGAGGAGAGGAGAGGGGGTGGGCAGTTCCAGAATAATCTTGGCTGTTTATCACTTAATCCCCTCAGGAGAGCTGAAACCCGGTGAGAACTGACTACTGTTGAACCCTGGACAGACTCCATGTGGAGAGGCAACACACACACACACACACACACACACACACACACACACAGTCTGGAGGAGCCAGCTATGATCATAACTCAGCAGGGAGCTAAATGTTGAGGACTATTACACAGCAGCTTGCCACCTGCTCAATCAAAGACCTTTCTGACAGCAGAGATATTCATGGAAATATGTTCAGTGACAGTTTTCATGGCATTAAGAAATAGATTTCTCTAACTGTCAGGATCTTGATGATGAACAATGATGACTGATAGCCAGAATGTAAACATCCGTTCGCTGAGCTTGATTGACTTGTGACATGTTTTATAAAATGGGGACAAGGTTTGAGAACTGTTTCCCATGCATTTCTAAAGGAAGGACTTGGATTTTAAGCATCACATCATGTTGAGAGCACTACTTTGATGTGTTTCTATTTCTCTTGCATGTTATGAGAGATTGATGTCTGTATTTCCCTCAGTTAACTCCCCCATGGGCTCAGTAATTTCCCCCCAGAAACAAACAACAACCCGAAAAACGCAAACAGGAGAGAACGAGAGACCACGCCGGATGTCGTCCTTCTTGAAGCTTGGCTCCCATTTATTCTTTTTCTTTTTTTTTCTGCTCTCCAGACCAATGCTGACTGGCTTTTTCATGCACAATCGAAACACAAATGATTATCCCATCAGTATTCACAGCCAGGCCCTTTCCCCGCTGCTGTCTACCTCTCTGCTGCCCATGCATAGCCGTTTCTTTCTGTCTCATTTTTCACATTCTGCATCTGTTTTTCCGCCCACCACCAATGCCCCGCTGAAAGTCTCAATAAATTCAAGAATGAAAGAATTACATAAAAGAAAGCAGAAGTCTGACATTAAATCTGTTCTCGTATATGACGGGTATTTTGTAGTTTCCTCAAAATATATCCACAAGGGATGAGAGGGGAAGAGGCAGATGGAGGAGAGGTTAAAGGGGAAATACAACGTGGAGCCTTCAGAACAGATCTGGGAAGCAGAATCTTTTCTGTCTTACTACTGAGATCAAAATGTGGTAGTCTTGAGTTTTACTCCTACACTCAAGTTAACACTCACACACGCACACGTGCACACACACACAGACGGACGGATGGACAAACGCACACCAAGACACCATGCTGTGTTGATTAACAGTGCCCTGCGAAACTGAGAGCAAATAATCCGGCTCCCTGCAGACTTTCTCAGAGAGCCATTTTAAGGCTGACCTTTGTTGAGAAGAGATGCTATGAATTCATTGGCATAGTTTAAAAGCATTTCTGCTGAGCACAACCTGAGCAAAGATCAGAGAGCAGAGGCTTCATAGAGGAAAGTCTCTCAGATATAGTTGTCTATATAAGGTTAGAATAGTATTGTGTAATAAGGGGCCCTCTCCTTTTAAAACGGTACTACATATAGAGCCCTGGGTTTGTGCAACAATGCCTTATGTTCTCTTTCACAAATAGCAAGCTATTCATACAGTATAATGCAGTCTAATGTGCTGCAACCAGCCTTTGTTATCACTTCATTTGAAGGAACAATGCCGACATGGTCGCAAAGTCCAGCTGTAGCTGCCACTTTCCCCTTGTTTCAACAAAGCAATATTTGTCTCCCACCCGATTTCTGTTGTGCAATTATGTTTCACGTTTCACAGCTCAAACATTTACAAATGCGTGCTCTCAGGAGAGCATTGAACTCAATTTGTGGCTAAGCGCTATTTGGGAGAGGCCATGCTGCAGGAAAGAGTAAGAGAAAAAGAGTTGTTTTTTTTTATTACATTTTTTTTTAAAAACACAATGTGAGGCACTGTGGTTGTGTGTTGAGGGAAATACATAAAAGCAGTCAGTCAAAGTGAAGAAGCACCGATTTGCTGGTGCTCTATTTTGACACATTACAATATGCAGCTGTTTTTGTAATGACTTTTTCAATTATGCACAATGTCCCAGGGGTTCCAAACCCATACGCTCCCAGCCGCTCCACTGTTTAATGTACACACTGCTTGGCTGCTGTCGTCTGATTTGCTGGGAACGTTCCAGAGAGAATACCAGTGGTTTTCTTCCATTTGTGTTTGCCAGCCACATAACCCAATTCACCTATAAATATGGGCTATCATGTCCATTTTCCATGTCTGGGCCTCAGACTAATTTACCACTGGCATTGATATGAAAGATGAGCCTTTTGTCTCAGGGAAATAGGATTATTCTCAACAATGGGAAGGGGCAGAATCACATCATCTTTGACAAAAAGGGGACTGCTACATGAGAAGATGACAGTCAGAATGCAGTTTGGGTAGGATGTAATATATACAGGAATTAGCAGGGCAGAATTTGTAGAGGTTTCATCTTGTCATGCAAATAGAGCAGAAGGCTTTAGCATATACATGAGATGGAGATGTGTTTCCCCCCAAAGTGGTCTGTGTACTCTCTTCACCGTCTCTCTTCCTCTCTGAATTTCTCTCTTTGTCTCTTTCACCCACTCTCTCTGAGACTCAAAACACACACACACACACACACATACACACACACACCTAATGCTTGCGAACCTTTGGCTGTAGTCTCAATTAGCTGTTTGTTTTGACAATTTCAGAATATCCCGGGAGCTCCCATGCTACATTTTGTGTCTCTATCTCGTGCTGTTTGTTTTTTTACTTCTTCCTTTCCACCGTCTCTTTTTCATCGTTATTATATTTCCACTAACATTTCCATCCATCCATCCATCTCCCATAAAACAAATGGGGTCCATGTCATCATAACACCCACATATTAGATCATAATCTACACCATTTGGATTTATGCTCACTGGCACACCCCTTCCAATTTTCCACGATACTGATTGCCTATAATGCATTTCTTTTCCTATGATTTGCAGGCTTCCACTTTAGTTGCACTGAAAGCTTTAAACCACACATAAAATACCATGCTTCTGAATTATCCATATTTACCAGGCGCTGACGTAACTATTGTGCTGATGATGTATTTATAGTGAGCACCTATGCAGAAACATGGCTTGGGTGCTGTAGGGGTGATGCGCAGATAGATGAGAGTGGGAGTGCCATTGAGATAACGAGGGGACTCTACCTGACGTGACATGACAGCTTGAATTGCTTCCACAAATGTGTATAATTACATTCTTACAGTGTGGTCTTTTAACAGGAGATTATCTCTCAAATTTAGATAACGCCTCAGACAAAACTGCAGGAGAGCAGATCAGAAAACTGTGAGGCTGCTGCCTGTTAGATGAAAGTACGAATAATAATGTGGGAGTGGAACAAACCACAGAAACTAGGTTACACAGCAGCTACTGAAAGTGATCACAGAAACACTTTCTCTATAGTTTTATGCATGACCACACTTGTTGGGCCCATTCAGTACAGTGACCCTGATATTTATATTCTGTTCCTTTACACTGTGATTCTACCACTGCTGCTTCTTTTGAGAAGAATTTATTTTTCCAAATAAACTGTCAAAGGATAAAAGGTGTCATTTTGTACTTATAATGAGGGAAATTTGTGATTTGACTTTTTGGCTGAGACTATATCTGATAACTGAAGGGCCACAGTAGAAAAGCACTCTGGAAATAAGGTATATAAGGCCTTCGTGGCGTTTTTATAATTTACAACCTCAGCTTGAACAATGAACAAGAGACTAACAATGGACAAGAAGTAATTGAACAAAACATTTGTTGCTATGGCAACTTTTTTGTTAAACTATAGCTCTGTTCCCTTACAGCTACATGAGGCTACATCTGAGGCAGGCCCTTAAAAACCTCCATCATCTTCGACGACTTTCTTACTATGAATGATGGGCTCCTATATGAACACACAACTTCCTGCCAAAGTAATGGTGGTTTGGTGTATTTCACCAGAGATAGCCTACCTGTGTTTGTCTACACCCCTGCCCCACAGTTCCCTACAGATGCTCACAAGATATCAAATTGTTTCTCCAGTCACTCAGCTGCTGTCTGAGATGTTTCAGCCGTTTTCAGATGTTTTAGCACCCAGATATGTGTGTCAGAATCCATGCAAACGTAGTTACACATGTACCTTTTGTTTAACATCTATACTGGCCAACAACAACTTGCATTTCACTGACATGTCCCGAAGCATCCTTTTCCTTTCTTTTTTGTTTTTTAAAGGTGCAGGCAAGGGTGTTTCTGAAGGTATCCCGTAATCAAACATGACACCATCCGACATCCCCATCTGCCAGTTCTAACACTGCATGGTATAGAGGACGTGGAGAGTGGCAGAATAGGGGATATAAATGAATGTTTGGGAAGGTGTAAATTTACCACCAACACAACTTACTACAACTAGTCCTGTGCGTTCACTCAATCTTTCCATTGACAACAACAAAACAGAACAATCCATTACAACAAAGTGAAGCAGCAGCAGTGAGTGAGCTGGACTCATCAAGAGGTCTTTAGCATGTTGTATTTGTTTGGTATAAAACACTACAGCCCTGTCAGGTTATGTACTGTGTGTGGTTTATTTAAAACACCTCAGAGGATTTCTGGAAACTGAAGTTAGTAATTCCTTATGCTATTATATGGCATGAAGATGTGCACAGGAAACAATGCCTTTTTGTTAATCAATGAACAGAAATGGTGATGAACAATGTTGCTATTGTACATTAGATTATCCTTCCAGAGTAATCTGCAAGATTTCTGCACCAGCATCAAACTGCAGTTGTGACTTCTCCTGTTCACGGTGCCACAGTTGCACCATATTAACAAAGTTTGGTCTATACATGTTCCTTTAGCAAATATTCCTCGATTATTTGCACTATATAGCCCAAAAAAAAATCACCTTATCAAGTCACAGTCACGCCTCCTGAAAAGTCTTTTTACCAGCACACAACGATACAAAATCATTTTTTTCAGTTTGAAATATATTTTGCATTCATGCAAACTGAAGCAGCCCAGTCGGCTTTAGAGAAATAAACTGCAGAGTTACAGCATGATAAACTTAAAGATAAACATCAAAACCAAATTACATTTGGCTCTGTCTCTTTAAAAACACACACGCACACAAACACTTTGCCAAATTCATGATGAACACAACAAGCTGGTTTCATGAAGTCATCGTCATTAAGGTCCGCAGCGATGAAACAGTGGAGTGCTCAGGTATAATCTCCTCCAAACGCCCACCGGCCTGTCCATCAGTACACACTAGACAGTTATTACAGACACTACAGCAACCCACTTCAGCTGCCCTCTCTGCCTCACACTCACTTTGCTGTTCTCGTGTCACCGAACAGATATTCTTCTTTGCTGTCTGTCACTTGTGGAGAGACAGGGAGTTCCAGCACAAAGAGACTGAATAATGGAGAGAGAAAGCGCTCAACTCTTTGTTGCTTTTATCTGGAATAATTACAGAGCCACACATTGTGCTAGGGGCTGGAAGTGTGTTGGTTGTTTTTCTAATCTTCCACCTCTATTAAAAAACTCTGTTAAACGCTCCCTCATAATACTCTTTTAACCACTCTTGTGCCAAAACACCACTGGGACATTAGTTAATAAGTTAATCAAGTTAAGTTAATCAATGGAAATGGCCAGTTAGTCAACAGAAATTGAGTTAATGACTGTTTAGATTAGGTTGTTTGTTCCAAGGGTTTTCAAACTTTTTCATATCAATTCGACGTAGAAAATCGACGGCAGCTGTCCCTGATATTTTGTTGGTTTAAGGTTGTGTTGTTATGTAACTGAAATCTAGCATCTCCCAAATTTCTCATGCCAACATCTCGACATGAGCAAAATCCAACATCAGCTCAACGTCAAAATGTCAATTAGCCAATGTTGGATTTTGATGTCAACACAATTTTTATCTCCAGACAAAATTGAACATCTGTCCAACATTAGAGTCGTAAGTGATTTTTAAAAAAAAGTCAAAAATCACATAAACTGAAAAGCTTTGACAAGTGTTGATCATAGTCACTGTTTTATTACATTTTACAGACCATCTGATGAATCAATGAATCAAAGTGCTGCTTAGTCCTGTCACAAAAACTGAACTTGAGCAGCATGAAAACAGACAGAAATCCTTTTTTATGATTTTCATGAAAAGCTGCTCAAACACTTGCACCATGTGCATCACTATTACTTTCAAACTGTGGAAGTTCTGAAACCAAGGACTGCTTCTAGTTTTTCTTGCCTCAATTGTAAATTCTTAATCCAGTTTGCAAAAAGACATATTTCAGGTACAAAGTTGGTTATTTGGGATATCATTCCCCTGCTGTTCCAACTCCTGAATGTTTTCTTTATGCAGGGCACTAGAACGTCAAACCCTGCATCCTATTCTCTCCTCAGCCAGCACGAATTACCTCGCAGGTCTAATAATCATGTTGCATAATGCCATGTGGTCTCTGGGACGATGGGAGCTGATTGCTCTCGATCATAATGAGCTCCTGGAAAATAGATTTGTCTAGACAAATTATTTTCCAGGGAAATATCAGCTGCCCAGTGTTGTTTTGTGTTTCCAATCAGTCCCAGAGGCCTGACAGCTAATCAGCCAACCATTAATGAGACTGGGACTCCATTTCAAATGATACCTCTGAAACACTTTTAAGAGTCCTCCATCAAAGAGGAGGCAGACAACTACAAGCTGACTGTTAGAAAATATGATGCTACTTCAATAATATGTTTTCGGATGATGTAAAGTACATTTTAGATGACAAATACAAACATCCTGTGAAAGTGCTACATTGAAGACAGGCAAATAAAAGTAGGAGAAAACAACAGTGAGTCATAACACTGGGAGTAATTACTGCGGCCACCTCAAATAGGCGGATGTCATTCTGAAAAATAATAATAATAAAAAAAGATGTACAGGTTGTAATACGTGGGTGCCTCAGTCAACATTCACCATCATCGTTACCTTTTCACCCCAGACACCTACAGTACACATATATAAAGCAGACACGCCCATCCTCCCACACCCACATTTAAAAAATACCCCCCCCCCACACACACACACACACAATCACAGTCAAACACACAGATTCACATTAACAAACAAAGACTGTCATCTCAAAAGTGAGGCAATCAAGTCAAATCCTGCTTCACCCCCACACCCCACGCCTGCATCATCCAACTGCAAATGATTGTTTGTCTTGTATGATTTTTGTGGTTGCTGACATTTTGTCTCTGTCTTTTTGAATGGTAGCTGCACTTAGCCACCATGCTTAGCATTTTGGAGACGGATATGCACTCTAACCTGATGATCCATGCCCCAATTCCCAGAGGCTAAGTGTGTGTGTGTGTGTGTGTGTGTGTGTGTGTGTGTGTGTGTGTGTGTGTGTGTGTG
>NW_019525295.1:28737-70010 GCF_002814215.2 Seriola lalandi dorsalis
AATGTGAGTTACACAACACTGTATTCATCCAAAGTTTGCTAACACTAGCCACCATAAACTACTGGTCATACCAGACCACATCAGGCTGTGTCAGAGAAGCCTGAGTGTAACTAACAGAAGAAGTTCATGTTTTATTGCTTATGAATTCTACTTTTCTCGTGTTAGAGGAGGAATGTGTAATTATTTGTTCTACAAGTTACACACTGTCACTTTAAGAAAGTATTTTTGCTCAGAATGAGGACTATCTGTTTTGTCCCCCATCATGAGTTGCACTAGGAATGCAATTGCACATGACAAATAAGGAGAGAGGGAGTGATTACACCAACCGATAACTCTTCCAATGTTATGTAAAATGTGAGTGTTGTATTGTGACAGAGTTTAAAAATGTGAACCTATCCTTTGATTTGAAAATAAATAGCAGCAGTTTAGGTAGGAACACATTCAAGGGTCTTTCCTTCTAAATAACTTCACCTTTGTTAAGTTTTCCGAGATGGCATCTCTTTAATGTGAATGTGTTCCGACTGTCAGACACCTTCATCTCTTCTCAAGCTGGATCCCGATGTTTGACTTTTCTGTTAAGTAATCGTGTTTTTTTCCCCCCTTGTTGTTGTTGACATCATCCCACAGTCTCCCACAAAATTTCTCCTCCAATTCAAATTGAACACGGAGCGTCGGAGCCACTTCAGCAAACTTGTCTGTCCAGTGGGAGCTCACCCCATGTGTTTACATGTGCTGCAAATACACATGCACATTCTCACACGTATACACTCGCTCTTTCTCACAGGCTCACCACACTTACACACTTTGTAAACGTGCAGGGAAACAACTGAGTACAAGCACGCACACCAGGCTCTGCTGCACGAGGCGGTGGAGATACTGATAGAGAAACTCCCAGAAGAGCCGCTTAGCTTTCTGAGGATAGTGCCGCTCAGCAGTCTTCCTGACTGTCAAAAGGAATGCATCTACTTACACTACCTCCACAGGGAAAAGATATAGTCTCTGTATTCACTGCACAGATGATAGTCGCTCCTTTGTTTTATTCACTCATTCTCCTTGAGCCGATAGAGAGGGCAGAGTAAAGACAGGGAGAGAGACCAGTCAATCAGGTTCTGGTTTGACGGGCTCCATGTCTTTACTTAATGATGCATACCGTGGTAACACAAAACGGCAAATGAACCGTTACTTCTCCTCTTCCTGAGCCTTGCATTACAACTGTATTCATCATTCACAGTTGATTCATGAACCGACTCTGAAATCTGAAGCCTAAGCAAACACACTAGAGAGAAAAAAAAGATTAAAAATGTAATTTAATTTTCTGACATCTCAGATAAAGGACCTCTATCTAATCACAAACATGATTAAACCAAGGACCAAAGAACATTTGCACATATTCCATTCAGGCTCATTAAGAGCTAAGCTCTTGCAAAGGTCAGATTCAACAGACCGGAGAATTTGCACTTTTCTGTTGGAGTACAGCTGAAGGGCTAAACTCTGTTCTCCAATTCACGGTACAAGAGGACTTGTGGGTTTATCCTCCTCATCCACCTTTTCACACCTTCACATGGATCAAAACAGCTTTTCATTTTCAAAACTCTCACTTAACACTTTTTACTGAGAGCAAATTTAGACTCAAATGTTACCTATAGCTGACTCTATTGCTACCCTTTTCTCTGTTTCCCAGCTTCTATTGTTTGTGTGTGTGTGTGTGTGTGTGTGTGTGTGTGTGTGTGTGTGTGTGTGTGTGTGTGTGTGTGCATGAGTGTGTGGATATGTGTGTGACAACACAGTGTAACATATACAATGAGATAAAGTCACCAACCTGATGTTTTAGCTTGCTTTGAAGCCTTGAGACCAGTTCAGGTAATGGGTTTTATTCTTTAAAGAGCTGACATTTTTCCCACACTTTGTCATCATCATCATCATCATCATCATCATCATCACCATCATCATCATCACCACCAAAATCAAAATAGACACAAATATTCAGACAGGTTATTTTATATAGCATACTGTGGTAAATTACAACACATATCATGGACTTCACAATGTTTGTTTCTTTTATAAAAATAAAAATAACATTTACAATAAAAACATGGTTTCACTGTGGTGTTCTGTTCAGTTCAGACCTCTCTGTGCGTGATCGTGGTCGGTGTCGAGGCTGTGGGTGGTGGATGTTCTGAAAAGAAGATGCTGCACGTAAAGCTCATCCTGGGAAAGCCTTTTCAAGCAGTTACACCTAGAGCATTCACAAGCCAGTGATCCATGCACAATGGTCTATGTACTTTACAATTTATGTACAACAGTAGAAAAAAAAAGTATGTACATGAAGATGGAGTCCGTCATACATATCTTCTGGTGTCCCTCCTGCACAGTATCTTTTTAAATGACCTCCTAAAGTCATTGTTGAAGATGGTGTAAATGATGGGGTTCAGCGCACTGTTGCAATAACCGAACCAGAAGAAGAACTTGAACAAGGTGTCGGGTACAGGGCAGGACTCACACAACGTCATTAGCATGTACGTGAAGAAGAAGGGAAACCAACAGATGACAAACACTCCAATGACCACGGCGAGGACGAAGGTGAATCGCTTTTCCCGGTTCTGGCGGCCCTTCCAGCGGCTGCCTTTGGTGCTCGGCGCCCGCCTTTGGACGTCATTGTCCCCCGGTTTGATTTGGCTCAGTTTGGTTTTCCCCTTGGCTGATTTCTTTTTGATTGAGCAGGGATTGTTCACTTTGTGGTCAGACGACGACGACTCATCAATGTCCACCCCGTTGACCTCTCCTTTCTGCTCATCTGCTCCTCCTTCTCCTTCCACCACTTCCTTCTTCAGCTCGATGTCCTGCTCGCCGTTCAGTTTCTCATGGCAGAGGCGGTCATCAGCGCCCACACCGTTCTCCTTTGGGTTGGCAGCAGCGATGGTGGGCGTCTTTGGCATCTCCTTCTGCTTCCTGTCTCCTGGAGGGGCCCGCGTCCTCTTTTTAGCAATCTGGTAGATTCGCACGTAGACCAGCACCATGATGACACAGGGGAGGAAGAAGGAGCCAATGCAGGAGGAGATGACGTACCACTTATCAGTATTGATCCTACACACACGGTCCTTCTCGTTGTTTTCTTTCTCCATGGTGATTAGTGGCGGGAAAGAGATAACTGCTGCAATGACCCACACGATGAAGATGATGCACTTAATTCGGCGCGGCGTCCTCTTTAGGTTGTACTCGATAGCCTGCGTGATGGACCAGTAGCGGTCTAAGCTGATGGCACAGAGGTGGGCAATGGAGGCGGTGCAGAAAAGAACATCAAGTGCCAGATATATTTCACACCACACCTCGCCAAAGTACCAGTATCCCATGAGCTCATTGGCCAAGGAGAATGGCATCACGAGTGTAGCCACCAAAATGTCCGCTGACGCCAGAGACACCAAGAATAAGTTCTGCGGAGCCCTCAGGGCTCGGCTTGTAAACACAGCTATGACCACCAGCACGTTACCAAACACTGTCAGCAGGATCATGAGCCCCACCAGCACAGTGAGCGGCAGGGACATCTGGAGGCTGTAAGAGGCCACCTTTGGAAGAGTCAGGTTGGTCTCGTTGTTAAACTCCATTGGAGCAGATTGGCCCACTTCCTGGGTTCAGAAGAGGTTAACAAATATCATCCACCAGGAAGGACAGAGCAGGGCTGAGAAAGGCAGGAACTGAATCACTCCTCTGAAGCTTTCCCAGCCGGATTTCTCTCTTTCATCGTGCACTGCCTCCACAAGGGTAAGCACTAATTATTTAAAGTGCTGTCAGTTCATCTGAAAATATGAGGAAACAAGAGGAGAAATTAGATCTGTCGGTGCTACATACTTACACTTTATATTGACACTTATAACGTGTCTTTTATGCTATGACTATTATAATGAGCTCAAGCATTATATCAGCGCTCTCCCTTAAAAACACTAAGAAAAGAAGGCATTTGAAGTGTGAAATAATCTTACCTGGGGCAACCAGCGGTGACACAACCTCTCCAGTGCCAGAGACGCACGGGCATGAAAAAAACTGTCAGTGGGTAACTTCTTTAGGCAGATCAATAGGAAGCAGAGAAGATCCATGTGGCAGCTGAGGCGTCAACTCTTTCCTCTGTGTCTCCTCTCTCTGGACACACTATGATCCCTGTGCTGCATCTAGTTGTGCTCAGGAGCGGACCTAATAGAGAGCTAATCATGTTATCCCGGGCGCTGCCGTGCTGCTGTCTGCGTGTGGAGTCTCTCTCCTCAGTGTTAACCAGTGCGCCACTCCCTCTCTTTATAGCCCGCACGCTGCAAAAAGTGTCCCGCTCACCGGGTCACTGTGCGTCCACCGAGTGTCAACACCGACAGACATGTGGGTCTGATAACATGGGACACTGAAGGCAATAACATCAGCTGGAAGTAGAACAGTGACGGAGATTAAAAGCAGGACAAGAATGAAAAAAACGAAGCCATGTAAATGTGTCTATGCACACGTGGACATACAAGACATAGATCACATAGAGGTACAGCTCCTGAACGAAATAACAGCTACACACACAGCTACAGTAAAACAATGTGATGTAAGTTGCTTGTTATATTAACTATACGCGTATAAATCAACATGTATACACACGTTTACCTACATACATCATAGGCTACATAATGATAATAAATAAATATACATATATAATAAAAAACAATACATATATAATAGTGATGATAAAACATTTTGATGAAAAAAATTAATTGCATCAGTTACATCATGTTGACAGTGTTAGTGTTCAGTAAAGTGGTCCTCTCTGAGGTTATAGTTGATGTTGGTGTTTTGCTTTAGTTTTTTCTGTCATATTGTAGGTGCTTCTGCCATTATGTCTAGAGAAGAAAGTGAAAGAAAGAAAGAAGAAGAAGTAAATACCGAGAGAATCGCCGAGAGCTATTTAGATGATCAAGGTAAGTATATTTGCACAGCAGCTTTCAAACACAGAGGCAAGTTAAAGTGCTTTACATAAGGTGAAGAAATGCGGTAGATCAACATACAAATACAACAAGACAAATACAGTTCCAGTGTAGTAATAAGTAGTCTGAAACTAATTAGGAGAATAAAAGTTCAATAGAGAAATTCATCAATCAAAGTCAAATGAGAACAGCAGAGCTTTTGTTTTACAATAGATTTTTTTCAAACATCATCAGGAATTTAGTTTCTAAGTGAAAAAAAAAGTATGTCTGAATTTTTTGTCCAGCTACAGTATATGTGACCATTCATCAGTCGGTTGCTGCACACTGTTCAGTGTCATCAGTTTAAGCCTTATTTAATTTGAAAATAGGTAAGCTGGAGAGCATTAAAAATGTTTTTTATATTTCAACTTTAACTTCCTCAGCTCAGAACTGGAAAACTGGAATCAGTTTTCATTTTCTGATGAAGTGAACTGTCAGTATCTACTTTGTTAAGATGAGAAAATAACTTGTGGGGGGGGGCACAAGTTGGCTTTTGTCTTTTTCCTTGACTTTACTATTTAAAGATCAAACTACTGTTGGGACAGACATTTTTTGCAGTGCAGCAGCTGGACTCCGTTGCTAAGCAGCAACCAGAGCCACACCACCTGGATATCAGCAGAGGCTTTTTATTACTTTGTCCAAACTTAATTTATCTATCCACCTTTTACACTTCATGTGTAACACAGGTGGGAGTCCCCGGACATGGTCTGGAGCCGACCTCAGACTGAGTCACAGACCTGTATGTGAGGGAGGTTTGCCTAAAGGAAACATCTGAGAGGGTACTGTGGGGTTTACAGGTGTGACTTGGTAGCAGCGATACAAGCAGGCGCAGGTTATATTTCACCCTCACAGTGCTGAGGTCTACGTCTAAAGAAATGTAATCTCTTGTTGGGGAGTCTGGAAGCTTCCCACAGTGTGTATTTTGAATGATTGTGGTTGGCCTGTAGGTCCAACCCGCTTTTAGACTGGCTGGGAGCTGTAACATTTCTTTACTGTTCATCACATGACGTAGCTGTGCGTAGGGCTACATTTCTAAAGCTACACAGGCCTTCTCTGTGTGTAAACAGTTTCACATGCACAGCATGATGTGTATTTGGTGAAATCCGTGGAGTCAACACTGATCTGCCCAGAGCTGTTTAACTAGATCATATTTAGCTGTCATGTGATGTGTACATCATGTCCACGAATAGCTCCATCTTGTTTAATTTCCCCACATAATTAAGATGCGGCAGGTGATAGCCGAGGTTTAACAGTTCAACTGTCTTGTTTATTAGCTGAAAACTGGACTGAGTTTTCAATTTGACTGACCAGCAGTAAGCGACAGTGTGCAGGAGATTTACACTTTTACAAGTCACTATAAAACTGAATGTGATTTAAAACTCACTAAATAAATATGTATTGAGTTAAATATTACTGCTACGTGTTACAAAAAATGTACAAAAAGATTCAGTTTCATTATTTATTGCAAAGTTTTCTGTAGCTTACCTGTGATCAAGTTAAATGGTTTTGCTTGTAGCCAATATCACTTTGAAATCACAATCCAACTCTAATTCCCTCCACTTTTGTAGATGGATAACTGATCATTGTTTCCAGCAAATACACAAAAAGGAAACAACATTTCTTTAGACCATCAGGGGATTTGTAATTTTCCAAATTTCCTGTAACTGGAGTTCCTTCTTACCACAAAGGCTGTGACTCTCACTTACACAGTTCAATCGACTGTTTGTGTTTCTCTTCTGTGGTAAAATTAAAACTCACTCAGGGAGGTTCGACTCGAGGGGGACATTCTTGAGAAACTGGGGAGGACACAGCGTACACTCCTCACCGTGGTCACATTCGGTACAAGACTCAGCATGGTGCCCACTACTTTTGTTTTAATGTAGTTTCTGCTACTCACACACAAATTCGACAATGACTTGATGGTGTTTACTGCGAGTGTTTATACTGCTGTCTATGAAATAAAAATATTAAAAATATAGGTCAGGAACGAACTCAAAAGAGAGAAAAAAGATAAGTCCTCAGAGGATCAGTGGTACAATTTTACAACTTGTTTTTTCAAAGTAGTATTTATCTCAGTTGTGCCTTTTTCTGTCTGGCCTTGATTATGAATTTAATATTCCTTTAATATTACATTTATTCAATTTCTGCTGTAAGTATGCAGAATTTTCTTAAGAAATTATGATGTGAATGATTTGAAAAAAAGACCATTTAAAAATCACTCTTTTAGATGTTAGATGCGATCTCTTCTTACGAACACTTGACATCCGAGATGTTTCTTAATAAGAAGGACGGTGTTCAAGTGGAACTTTTCCACTTAATTAATTCCAATACATTTTTTAGTCAGTAGAGGTTAGTTAAATATGCATAAACATGAAATTTGTCTACAATTAAACATACAGCTCAACACACATAGGACAAATTCCAATAGATGAATTTACTTGGGCTTAAATGGAGCTTTTCTTTCAAGGAATTTTTTTTCCTGTAACTTGTGTTTCCAGGAAACTTAGTATCTGAAATACAGCATTACCTCTAATCTTTTAGTTCTTTTTACACCTCAAAACGAAATAATTGAAGTTTGTGGAGGATCACACACACACCTGTTCCTGCAGGAAACGGAGGCGTGTCACCTGACCCTGAGGAGGATTTTCAAAACCTGAGTGTTACTGACATACATTTTCACTTTGCATAACATAAAACCTGGTGGATTATTTGATATCCATCTACCAGCTGAGTTCAGGAACCACAAAGTATCTGAAAGCTGTGTGTGAAAGGCTTTTACCTGGAAATGAATATTTAAAGCGCCCACCTGTGAGACAGCGTTCTCTCTGTCTCTCACTCTCCACACACACACGCACACGCACGCGCCTCATTTCAGCGTGATAATCCTGTCTGTCCAGGCTGGTAAAATAACAGCAGCCGTATGTCCGCTGCACTGGCTGGCTGTTTTTGGGTAAACATCTCCTTGTCTTGGCGCCTGTTGATGCATGAGGGCGCAGACAAAGCGCAAGGATACAGTGACACCTGTCGTCTCCTGCAAGAGCCTCCCAGCTTCCGGCGGACGCGTCCGTGGGAAAATGAATAATAACAATAATAATAAAAACGTTGCTTACAGAGAGATATGACAAGTCAGAGAGGATGGGGAGGCCAGTGCGCTCAGGCTTGTCTCTTTTAAGTAACATACTTTTGTTGTTTTTTCAGGTAAGTTAGTTAAAAAAAAAAAAAAAAAAAGAGGGGGGGAGGGGGTTACACAACTCAACAGTTTGGTGAATCAAGACAAGATGATTGACTGTGTTCATTTGCCTGTGACATCACTGACTTTCAGGTGGCAGTGTTACAGTAGTCATCATGCTCCGTGGCGGGTGAGGCTCTGAATATTAGAGAACTATTAACTACTTTGATTCACCAGCAGGGGGCGGTGCTGCACTGGAGCAGAGACACAGCTCAGGCCACTGCTGAGAAATAAAGTAGCAACAGAAATAAATATAAAAACATTTATTTAAAGTATACCGGTGGCGTACTGCCCTGTAAACAATCTTTCTTTACACATTCTGTATTGAGAGTGATAGGAAAGTAACCACGGAAACTTAAATCAATAAACGGAGCAGGATTGACTGAGAAGGTTTTGCTGTTATTTCAACAATCTGTGATCAAGTTGAAGAGAAGAGCAACAACACACATTTTAGACTACACCTTCAAAATAGTTTTTTTTATTTATATTTATATTTATTTATATTTATTTTCTCATTGATCTAAATGACAAAAGCTGTAAATTATATGTGAGAAATGCTGGATGGAAAATACAAACAGGCAGGACAGGAGCGATCATGTGTTTACTTCTGCATATGGTTCTCAGTAGTGTTTGCAAGTTTGTTCTCTGAATTATATTTTTGTAACTGTGCAGGAAGAACACTGATTCACAACAATATTTCCAGGAACAGGTTCGGCTCAGACACAGGTCAGTGGTAACACCTGTTGGTCAGCTGCCCCGCTTGCATGCCAACATCACATAAATTTGTTGATTTTGAACAACAAAAGTACTACTCTGTGAATTATGACAAAAAGCTTTGATGATCATCAAAATGAATAATTACAACAACAACAACAAAAAGGTCAATATTTATCAGTCATTAAAAGATTTTTGGCTGACTATCAACTTTACTATTAAAAATAAATCTCCATTAAAAATGTAAATGGTTACTTTTTTTAAGTAACAAAGCATTTTTATCCTTTACATTAAGAAAATATCCACTTAGTTCTTTTTGCAATAAAGTCAATACTTCCAGTGTCCATCTTAATTGAGACTAAAAAATAAAAATAAAAAAAACTTTTCTGTGAGGCAGCATGAAAAGATACGAGGCAACAAAAATAACTTCAGATTTGTTTCGCATTAACTGAAATATACACACACACAACACATCATAAATTTGTAAATATTTATCGTTTTATTACAGTTAAAAAGATGTATGTACAGAACATCACCAAACATGGTCATTTTCACTCATTTGCAAAGTAGCACTCTGCAACTAGTTGGATTCAGGATAACTGTCTTACAATGGGGCGGCATTGATAAAGTTTGTCATTTACAACCAAGCACATAAGTCAGTGTATTTTTTCCTCTTTTTCATTTGCCAAATAATACTCAGTAAAGGCATCTAACCAAAATAAAAACAAATTGTTGTTGAATTGCTGGTCCAAATCCAAGTTCCTGCTGTCAACCTGCGGCTTTGTACAGTATGTACACAGGTAGAAACACCTCAGACTGGATCTTGGTCACTGTGGTTAGCAATGGAGACTCACATAGAGGTAGTCATGTCTGCATCTGCTCATCCAGTCAAGAGACAACTGACCCGAAAGCTTTGCTTCAACAATCCGTGGACCCAGATCCCTTTACTGACGTTAATGGAAGAAATAAAGAAAAGTGATTATCTGTCTCTGTTGATGAAATCAAACGGTCATAAAGGTTCTGCTTGGTGCGCATAAGGCAGTCAAGTAAATGTATGGAGATAGTATAGTGGGGTGTGTGTGGGAGTTCTTGTGGGTGGGATTCAGGGTTTCAGGTAGGTACACAGTGGGAGAGAGCAGGCAGCTTCACATTAAAGGGCCATTCCACCAAAGCTGGATTGGTTTAATCAGAAAAAAGTGGGTATTTATGTGGTTATGTGAGCTCAAGATGACGGAACAAGTGATCCGACAACATCAAGCTAACTAAAAAAAAAAACTAAAAAAAAATTTAAGTTGTGTTTGTGTCTTTTCTCAAGACAAAGTGTTTTTCCTTCCTTTCCAAAACTGCATTTTTTTATATAGATGTGGTAAGAAAAAAAGTCTTCAGTTTTCAACTATCTCAGGCTATCAAAGTTGATGTCACATAATTTTATTTCCCCCGATCTTACAATCTCATGACTCAAATCTGATATGACTTGTGAAGAAAAATTTATGAAAAAGAAAAAGAAAAAAAAGGTTGAAAAAGTTGGAAAAAAAAAGATCTGCCGTTACAGAATAACAATGCAAGTCAGTTTTGGTGGAATTCCCCTTTAATGCCAAAGACAAGTGAGACGCAAGCTAATGCACATCCACTTGGTAGCATAATGGCATTATCTTCCATTGCACTCTTTGTCTTTTTGTAAAACTCTCATCACATTACAGATTTTGTAATACTGAGTCTACCGTAACATCAGATTACTGTACAGAGTAAAAGGAAAAATAAGACAGAAAGAATCTAGACCCAAATTTACATTGTAACGACCAGTTGCTTGTCATCAAGTACAGTCAGTGGCCATAGACACAAGGAATAGCCAAACAAACACATAAAAAAAGACCATTAAGGCTGCTTGTCAATGTAGATTAAGTAGGATAAGCATTGCCACACAATGCTTCGATACCCTTTGCAATATACAAAAAGGGAGCATTTGCAGATACACCAAAGAGCCACTATTTCGAAGTCCTCTATGCAAAAACGCCCGATTCTGACCCAGCCAAATCATGTCAAATATGTGTTCAACATGCTTGTTTCCTGTACAAAATAACCAGGCAAGAAAAAGACAAGCTGAATGATCCAGGAGGAAAAAAAAGAAAGAAAGAAAAGCAAAAGGTGCAAAATGACTTTGATTCTGCGATGCTCTCCATGGCCTAAAATCACAGACAATAGAAAAATAAACACCAATTATACTCCGATTATTTCTGGATGCACCACTATGTAATACATCGTCATCACTTTGATCCAACAACAGGTCACACCTTTAACTGAACGGGCCAGTCGGTGATCTCCATCTCCTCCACAGCACATCAAAACTACATTCCAGGATCTGATAAATGCTCTCTGGTCAATTAGCCCAGTTCAGTTTCTGCCCCCCACCCCCCCCATCATCCTCTGCGTCTTCATACACTGGCATTCTCAACCTTGCAGAATGGCACAAGAACAAAGTAAAAACAGAGAGACTGAATGTAAAAATGGGTCACAGCACTCTTGCTGCATACCTAATGCACATCTCACCCTTGAGTACTCATTGAAGGCATTTTTCACACAATTGTTTACAGCTAAAAGTAAATAAAATACACAAAAAAAGAAACTTCCAAAGCTTTTATATAAAACCCAGGAATGCAATGCCTCCGGTGTGTTGTTGAGCATGAACACAGAAAGCCCTTTTTACAATTTTTTTTTGTCTTTTTCTGACAGTCTTGTACTGTAACTGCGTTAAGCTCAAATATGCACCTTGTTGTGTTGTCTCATCGTTGTGTCCAAACGATTTGATCTGAGAGAAAACCACCGGGCCAAATCGAAAAGGTCAGTGGATTTGTCCCTCGTCAGGTTTTTCGAGTGAAGTCTGTATCAGTGTTGGGAGTGGATCGTTTCCCACCTCCTGCCCTCCCCAGCTCCTCCCCTCCCGTCTTGTACAGCATATGTTTCAGTCCAAGAAAAGCAGCAACAGGTTCTGCTGGTAAATTAGAAGCAGCGGTACATTGTTTCCCCCCATACCCGACCCCACGCAGAGGTGAGCTGTGGTGCTCTCATCACTCAGGCCTCCTGTGGAGGAGACCGGATCACAGCCCACACAAAACACACCAAGCTGCTGCAAAGAAATAGTAGACCCACACATTTCAATACAAAACAGAATCATGATTGAATATAGAGTTGGGATGCAACACATTTTAAAAAATGAAAAAAAAAATGTTTGGTTTGATTACCTTTTGTTGGGACTTTTAATGTACAGTCACTTGAAATAATACTAACTGAATATACATTTCATCATTTAGGAAAAAAAAAAAAAAAAAAAAAAAAACACTCAATGTAAATAGATTTCAAATAAACAATGCTGATCTGAACTGCATTAAGCCATTTTACTTGCGATGGAGAAAGCAGGATATGGGAATTTTAAACCATATCATAGCCACACAAACCCTTTTACAGTTTGACAGGATAAAACCTCCCCAAAGAAAATTACTTGTATATTCTGAGCCCGTGAAACTCAACATTTATATTTAATTGATAAACTGTTGAACGGATAAAATACTTATTTATGAAACAAAAATGCCCCCATTCAAAATAACCAATGAGAGGCTACTGTGTTTTTGTCTTAATATAGAGGATGCCAATGTCTTTTAAAAAAGTGCATAAGAGCAGCAGCATTGCAAGGACAGTGTGGGACAAAAGGAGATATTAAAAAATTATCTAAATCAAGGGAACATTTTCCATCATGTGATTAAGATTCTTGGTAGGCCCTGTTAAAAAACAAACAAAAAAAGACTGCAGAAAAATTAAAGATAGTAACAAAAAAGAAGTGTCAAGAAGAATTTACCTGTCAATGTTTTATTATGAAACCTTGTTTGAAGCTCTGATTCACTCACCACTTGCTCCAGAGACCCAAATAACGTCTTTTTAAAAACGCTTGATATGTTGGTCAATGATCAACTGGATGACAGCTATGCAGCCCAACACTGAAGGTAATATCAAACAAGTAAACATAACTAAAAATTGCACTCAAGGCAACAACCAGGATTTGTTTACATATATAAAAGCATCTCCTATCATTTATCCCATCACCATGTTTGACTTTTTTCAATACCTTTTTGTCACACAAAAGCAATATAGACGGGGGTCGGAGCGACACCCATTCAAGTCCAACTTGCTTCTTTTTTTGTCGCCAAGCATGTATGATTGGCATTTCTCATATGTATACATTACTAGCTTAATGTTGAACAACTACTGCTGCTATTTGTTAAAAAGATCTCCAATCACCCTATTTTACAACTGATATCACCTGCTTTAACAGATTAATGCAAGAGCAAAAGTAAAAAAAAAAACAAAAAACAAAAAAAAAAAACAAAAAAACAGCAGTAATAAAAAAAGAATTATTGAAATAATTTATAACTTTGTATTATCATGGACAATTGTGTTTAGAAATGAACCACTGGATCACTCTAAACATAGGCACAGTTTAAAAAAAAAACATAAAAAAGGTAAAAAAAAAATAAAATAATAACTTTAAAATTAAAAAAAAAAAAAAAAAAAAAAAAAAAAAAAAAATTATAAACACACCATCATTAGACATTTGTTCTCTATGGTCAAGAAGCAATTGTCATAAGTTATCTCAAGGAAGATGATAAAAAAAAAGGGAATAAAGAAAAGATGACAGTTAAAAATTACGGCAGCAGCAGTAAATGTGAAGTTCAAAAGACTTTTTTTGTTTGTTTTTGCATACAATTGTATCCTTGCTCACATAATAGATGCTTGTAATTACTGTAAATACATTGGCAATGGGAGCATGGTTTATATGGTTAAAAGACTTGCCACTTAGCTCACAGTTACTCAATATATATAACTTTATATATCTTCAGTTTTGGCAAAGAGATGGAAATATTTTCCTCTTGTATGATTCGGAATGAAAGATGAGCAGGGGGTGGCTGGGGTCCTAAAATGACCGTGATAAACTCTGGAGTAACACAGAAGTCAAGTCTCCAAAATTCACCTTGTTTCTGCCCAAGGATGGTGAAAGAAAACTTTTCCTTTTCTTCCTCCTCCTTTCTTTTGCCCCTGACACTGATTGTGGCGAGTCTGTTTTCTTTACAGTGTATGGTACACGTAATGGGGGCCGGCAGGCGAGAGGGTGCAGAGCAAGTGGAGGGTTTGGAGTCAAGTAGGACTGGGATTGAGCTGCTCTTGGCTCAGACCATGGCACGGTATGGACCCTGCATCTTGAGGAACTGGATGATGAAGGAGGGGCCTCCCGCAACAATCTGGGGTGGCAGGTGGCTGAGGGGACAGTTCTCGATGCTCATGATGGACAGCTTGCTGCAGAGGGCCAGCTCGAACGGGAGGCTGTGCAGGTTGGGGTTGTCGTTGAGGTACAGTTCCTCCAGGTTCTCCAGTGTACCTGAGGACAGACATCAGCTAGTGTTAGTTAAGGTGTTAACTGCAGCTGATGCTGTCATGTCAACAAGATTCTCAAGACTCGATTCTATGGTTATACTACATTTTCCTGAAATTTGATCATTTTAAACATGAACTTTGAGGAAGTTGTTGTTAGTTGTGAATAGTAATTCCCATTCACTTGAAAGGGAAAGTAATCTCCGACTTTTGAATCTCAGTGTATCTTCAAATAATGATTATTTTCACTATTGATTATTCTGCCCTTTTTCATAATTTATCATTTAGTCTATGATATGAGGGGAAAAAAGTGGGGTGGGGGATGGACATCAAAATTCTGAGGATCCAACATAAGTAGTATAAGTAGTATAGTATAATATTTACTATTTCATATAACAATAGAAAGCAGCAACTCCTCACTGTTTGGTATTTTTGCTTTAAAAAAGACGACAATTGTTAATTAGAATAGTTTGTGATTCATTTTCTGTCTAATCATGTTAGCTCTAATTCTTTATATTGCTGTATCAATTATTTGTTCCACCCCTGGAAAGACATGATAAAGATGTGTGGATGAGATCTGAAAGAAGTTCAACTATGGCACCAGCCGAGGGGAAGTGATGCTGAAGAGACCAGCATGACCTTCATCTAGTCTCGGGTACATCTCAAGATCGTCAGTAAGGACACAAATCTTAAAAAATTAGCAAATTACTAGCGACAATGCAACAGGTATCATTCAATTCTGTGCCCAGTCTGAATACTCTAAAAATACAACCACCTTTAGCTCCTTCCTCCAACTATTTTAATCTCTGGCTTAACTTCAGCAGTAACCAGCCTAGCCGGGGTTGGTCCAATCACTTGGAGGAAGGGTCAGAGGACGGACATACTGTCAACTGTTAAGCTCTTAAATCCTGATGGTTAAGTTTAGCTTTTATCAGGAAACAACACTTAAAATAAAAAAAGCAACAACTTACTTGTTCTGGACTTTGTGAAAAAATGTTTTAGTCTTTAGTTTTATGATACAAGGTGTTTTAAAGTAACAACATTATGTGCCAAAAGTCAAAGTTGTGTTTTTAAACAATCAGTCAAGTTTTCTGAATTTCCATTTCTAGACACAGAATCAAGTCACTCACAGGGAAATGTCCCTGGATCAGTTCTGGTTCCCCACCATCACTCACTGACATTATTTTGATAGTGTGTGAAGCCCTGAGCGTGTCACTGATACAGTACAGTAGCTGCTGAAATTAGTATTTACCAATCTCCTCAGGAAGGTGTTGCAGCAGGTTCTCCCCCAATCCCAGATGAGTCAGGTTGGTGAGATGGCCGATGCCTCTGGGTAACGTAGTCAGCTGATTATTTGTCAACACCAATTTCTAATACAGAGAGTGAGAGGACAGGATGTTTTTGGAAGGACTTGTTACTCAGTGATAAAAATTAATTTACATGGTAGACATGGTGAAAGTCTGAATATTGCATAAAAGTAAAAAAAAAAACTCAGCAAGACATGATGTGACCAATATTCCAAGTTACCAAACATACAGTGAAAAGGATCTCTCTGGTTGTCAGTCAAGCCATTTATCATCAAGTTATATGCAGTAGCAATGTCCACTCCTCGCAGAGGCTAACTGTGGATGATTATCTTAAGGGTAGACAGCATGTCCAGTAACGTGTTCCTTAAAGCCGAAATAATTTGCATATCACAGAAAGACATGGCTCTTGATTCCTTAGGTTGTTGCAATGACATAACATAACTTTGAGTATCTTTCCACTCCGTCAGCTTCAGGGATTATGTATCATTTACATTAAACTGATACCAATTCTGATTTTGGTCATTGATTCAGGTTCTCATTAGTTCTTGGTTGTAATTCTTGGTCTGTTAATTTGAGCAACCAAATAACTGAAAATATATCAAAAGCAAAAAACACCTTTATTTACTGGATTGTTAAAGACGTCCATCGCTGGTTTCTGTGGTGCCTTTTATAATACTACCACTGGAATTTTTCAAATCCACTTACAGGCATCTCAGTCCTAAGCTACGAACTGAAAATGAGCCTTATCAAATACCATGAAAAGTAACAAGAAGCAACAAAGACCTGAGTAGTGAGAAGTAAATGTGGATAAAAAAATATTATGGAATGTGTCCCAGTCTTTGTAATAGCTGTTGTTCCCAATGGCAACTCAAACAAACCAGATTCTCTAAAACAAAACCCTGTAAAAACCCAACAACAAAGAGCCACAAGTAGCACGGGAGAGAACTGCATGTCTGGAAAACTTACCTGTAAATCTTTGAGATAAGCAATTTCATTAGGTAGAGATTCCAACTTGTTTTCCTCCAAGTCGAGCTCTCGTAGCTTTCTCAAGTTCCCAATACCATGTGGTAACTTTTTGAGAAGGTTATTGGACAATATTAACACCTGTGAAGACAATGAAAATTCTTAAGTGAAACTTTGGCATCTTTTTGATCAGATTTTTTTTTTCCAAAGCAATACAGCAATCACTCCTGTATTAGCGGTATTATCACATTGTTTTCAAAGGATGTCACAAAAAAAAAAATCAATGAAGAAATCGGAAACAATACTGACTGAAACATCTTTAGAAAAAGTTTTACTTTTCAGCCATATTTGCAGCGCCCTATCTTCAACCAACATTTAGGGCACTATAGTTTTGAGGAAATAGGTTTGTTCAGTAATAATAACCCAAATAACTCAAAACCTACAACCTTGAGTCAGAGTTGTTAAGCAAAATTCTACTGCTATCCATGTTTATTACATCAGACATTAGCCTCAAAGATTCACTCACAAGATAAGGGCCTTAACGTGTAGACATAACGTCTCCCGTCACTTCTATTCTCACATATTGATTGCACAAAATGTACAATTTACTTATTTAATTTCAATTCTACTATACACTGTGTGTATTGAATACTCACCTCCAGAGAGACTAGTCCACAGACGTCCTCCGGGATCTTCGTCAACTGATTAGTGGCCAGGTTAAGCTCGACCATACTAGTCCATGTGCCAAAGTCCAACGGCAGAGACGTTAACTGGTTGTCCTGAGGGAGATAATGGAATACCATTATTAGCAAAATAACTGACAATTCACAGGGTCAACACAAGGACAGTGCTGTTCATGACACTGAGCAGACCAGTGGACAATATCAGCCATGCCTGGCGCCAGGATAAAATGTTTCCAATGGAGATTTAAATCCAAACTACATCCAGTATAGACATACATCAATGTAACAAGTTAAGGGCTTTTTAATGCCTGTCAGTACATGCCTGGTTAGAGGCCAATACAAACTTCGATGGAGGTGCTCTTTTCAACAGTCTTAGCTTTGAGCAATGGTTGGGAAAAATAAGATCCATAATTGCTCTCTCACTATAGCTTCACTCTATCATGTTGAACTTAAGAGGTACAATTAACATTTAACATATACCAGTGGATGCAGCTACCCGTGTGCTAAATGTATTTATTTTTTATTTCCAAAACTACTTCTCACCATGCCAAAAAGATTTTTGCCTAACCCTCAAGGACAGCTGTTTAAAAAAAAAAAGTGTCTACAGCTAAACTTTTTTTAAATAAAAGATGCATCATAAGACCGTCTTCTGTTGAAGTGTACAATTATATCCACCTTTACAGTGCTGGCTCAATTATATTGAACACTTCCAACATGCTAAAGACAGTTACCTCCTCAGATCTACATTTCTCAGGACAGCTGTTTAAGACCTAAAACTTTGTCCGATTCAAGCTCAAATGATCCCATAGGTCTTTTTCACTGAGGATATTGTGACACAGCAGGAAAAGCACAGGTGTGAATAAAAAATTCAATTCCATTTAGCTGCCTCAGTTTCAGGGTCCTGGTATTGTACATGCTTGCTCACTGTGATGCTGTCATGACTTACTGGGACACTTGAATAAAACAGAGCCACTGATAATGTTGTTGTTAACACCCATGCTTTTCTACTATGACAAGTGAAAATGTCTGCTGTAAAATAAATAAATAAATAATAAAAAAAGGCCTATTATTCACAGATTTAGATATCTTGTGATGATCATATCATTTCTTAATCTTTTAGAAATTTTAACAATAGCTGACTGGAGAATTTACCTCAAGGAGATAAACATACACGTATTCATACCTTCATGTTAAGCTTGCTTAACACTTTGGCCCTGGAGAAGATACCAAAGGGGATCTTGTTGATACGGTTGTGCTCCATGTTGAGGGAGTAGATGGTTGAGAACTGGGATGGTCCACCGACAGGGTAAGACTGGAAGCAGTTCCTTGCCAGTGTTAGACTTGTCAGATTGACCAAACTTGAAAGTAGGCCCTGATCAAGTACAGAAAAAGAGAAAGGACAGACAATATGATCAGGACAGGACTCACTAAAGGCTATGATTTGTACACAATGTGTATTAGTAGCCCTAAGACATAAAGAGGAATTTAAGTGGATAAGCTATATACATGTTAAACAAGTATTCAAGATAAACCTGAGTTTCTGCACAGTCTGCAGTGCAAAAATATCTGTGATTAAAGACTGTGATTTTGGTGTAAACAATTGTGGCTAAAGTACCAATGCATAAGTGAATTTAACATGAATATATATATATATATATATATATATATATATATATATATATATGTGCGTGTGTGTGTGTATGTATGTATAAATATATAAATTTTAGAGCACAGGTACAGAAGAGTTGAGGTTTCAAAATTAATTTCATGTTTGATGTTTCCATTTTCAAAGCACTGCAGGAAACAACTGATGTAAACTAAATAGAAAACAATTCTGAAACTTATTATTTCCATTATTCAGTATTAGTCTGCATTTATATTTGAGATTACATGCCAAATTCTACTTACCTCTGGCAACACTGAAATGTTGTTATTTTCAAGATTTAACTCCTCCAGTTCTCGACACCTGGCTAATGATCTCGGAATAGCTGATAATCTATTATATCTCAGACCTAAGCGATTTATGCTCGCCAGATTCCCTGAAACAAAACCAAAAATTTTACTGTTACGTTTTTACCTTTGTAAATTTCATAAGAATTAGCTGGAATCAGGCTGGTAGAATAAGACAAAAAACATACATTATGCATTGACAGATACACAATACGTTTGCTTTTGAGTCCTAAAATATGCTGAAGTTACCTATAGTCTCTGGGAGGTCCAAGAGCTCATTGTGCTGCAAGTCAAGGTTGGTTATCTGTGTGCAATTCCCAATCTCCTTCGGTAGGTGTTCCAACTGGTTATGGGCAACATCCAGAGTAATAAGGTTGCATAGCTCCCCTACAGAAAGATGCATGCAAAATTCAGAAATTTAGTTGACTAAAGTGAAGATGAAAGTGCCTTTAGTAACCCACAGTCAGTAATACAGCCACCAACAAATTTTTCATATTCCCCACTCACAGAATCATAAATTTTAGTCAGTACTCTCTCTTACTATGGCCAGCTGGATTCATGGTCCAGCATAGTGTGAGAATGATTGACATTATAATAACATTATGAGCACAAGATGACCTAATCTCTGGATGAAAATTAACAGTAGTGAAATGTTGTAAACCCAATGGTAGCCCACTATCTACCAAAATAACTTGTGGCCACTAAGCAGAACGATTTGCTTCTTGCCCTACATCAATTTGGGGAATTTGTACTGTCTTTACACATCCATTATGCTCACCTATCTCTGCAGGCAGCTGTTTAATCTTGTTCTCACGGATGCTGAGCATAGTGAGCTTGGATAGGTTTCGGATGTCCTTCTCTACTGTTGTGATACGGTTGAACCGCAGGTACAGCGTGGTTAGAGATGTCAGCCGGTAGACGACAGGTGGTATCTCTCTCAGCTTGTTGTGCCGGAGGTCGAGCATTCGAAGCTTCTTAAGGGAGTCCAGGGAGTCAGGCAAACTGGTCAGGGAGTTCTCGCTCAGGGCCAAAGTGACCAGGCCTGATAGGCAACCCACCTCAGCCGGCAGGCTCTGCAGCTTGTTGCTGTATAAGTAGAGTTCAGCCAGCTGTGTCAACTCCTTAATGGAGGTGGGAAGCATATGAATGGACCTTTTAGATAGGTCCAGTCTCATTGAGTTCTCCTCTCGACACTTGTTAAGTTCTTTGATCACCTCAGCATTACTGGACTTCTTGCGTGTACCTGGTGCTGGGTTTGGCCGCTTTATCGTATTGTCAACAGAGAAGGCAACACCTGGTGTTGAGCTGCTGGTGTCCTTCTTTCCTTCTTTGGCATCTTTCCCTTTGGTCTTCGTTTCTTTACCACCATCCTTGACCAAGCCAGTCAGAGCCTTGGCCTCCTTTTCCCTTTCTTTCCCCGCTGGACCACCTTTTGGGTCCTTTTCTTTTGAATCTTTTTCTTTGCCTAAAGTACTACTCATGTCGACGTTATCGGGCCTCCTGCAGAGTTGCTCATGGGAGTCTCTCTTGTCAGGTTACTTATTTGGGAAAAAAGGGACACAGACAACCAAGGAGGCTTTTAAAGAAAACATCCCTGTGCAGGCCCACACATTTATTATTATCCTTGAAATAAAGGCGTTGTGATCCAGAGGTTTTTTAGATACTTTTGATACTTTGTCCCTTTGTTAAAATGCCATGGGAGAAAAAATCCTTTGAAGTAGCTGGATTGTGGCATCCATGGGCCACATGCTTAAGTGTCTGAACTGCATACAATCCCAGGACCTTCAGATAGAAGTTCTCTCAGGCTGCAAAGGTCATCAAGGTTCTTTTTAATCCCTCGAAGATTTGCTTTTTGGGGAGAGAAAAAAAATTCATTCACATTTACAATTTCATTTTCACACTTAAACATTTTCAGCATTTTGAATTTCAACAGGTGAGTGGTCCACCCATAGGTTTCTGATTTTAAAGCCCAATTCAATTTCAATCCTTTGAAATTGATGCAGAAGTCAGTGATTTCAAATATGTTTCGGCGCGTTTCGTCTGTGTCAGTGACATTTTGCAGAAAAACCCCACCTCTAAAGAACTGCAGTTAGTTGAAAAACTTTTTAATGCTGGAAACAAAATGAGCCTGAAAAAGAGCCCACCACACCAAATCCTAACTGACACTCCTCTTGCAATAGATGCTATAATACCACAGGTACAATAAAAAAAACACTACCAATGCATTTAAATAAAATATTATTTTAAGGTGGGTCTACTGTGGGCTAAATGTGTAAAAAGAATAAAGAAATAGAATTAAAAGGAGCCTTAACAATATTCTACCTCATACATTGCGACAGAAAAAAAAAAAAAAAAAAATTCCACAGGTTTGGTGGGTTGTCAGTACCATGAGATAAGTGGTACTGGATGTGCCAGTCCACGCAAATCTGTCGAATGTACTAAGCATAACCTCACACCAACTTACTCCTACTAAACAAACATGGCCGAGCGGGTGTTGACATTACTTTAAGCCTACAGCCCCACCTAAACATGCATTTAGCTATTTAGCCTTCCCTAATAAAGTCTGTGATGCAACAATCACATTGAATATTTACATCTCAAAAGGTAGCCAGATGAAACACACAACCTTTTGGAGCTTTATATGACAGACTGAGCCAGAATGTCTCTGGCGGCCTTCCTCTGTTTAGTCTCGGTTGCTGTTGTACCTTAGTGACTGTCTAAAGCTCTCCAGCACTAGTACAAGCTAAGCTGTTGCAAAAAGAGAGGCAGGTTTGGCTCAGGATCAGAGCTAAGTGAAAAGGTTAGGACTGCTGAGACTAATCTTTAGAAGTGGCCTTCAAAGCATGAAGTCCGCACAACAACAGGTCATATGACCTTTTAGGTAAAAGAAATGCTGGGTCAATAGTAGCACCCCTTACATGATAGAATGAGTTCTGTAAACAAAAAAGGCTCCGTCCTGTCATAAATAAGGAGATGAACTTCTAACACTGGATGTAATATGTATACATGTTCACAAAATAATTATTAACATAAAATGAGAATAGCCAGACCAACCCAATTGCTGGGGCCATCTAAACCAAACTGTGCAAGCAACTTCCTTTTATGGTTGTACTGTCTATGTCTCTGCCCTGGTATATCATTCTGTTTATAACAAATTGAATGTAAACCTTATCTGTATTGATTTATTTCTATATTTAAAGACTAATGTTTGCTTCTCAAACCTAATGAAAGACCAAATGAGACCAGATGAGGAGTTTAAGACCCAACTGGAGCATTTCATTTCCTAGTTATTTTATTACAATTTGTAATGTAATTTTTAATTATCATGTCAATAATTAAATTTTTAATCAAAGATAACAAGCTTAGTAGCTCATACAAAACTTGTTGTCTTTCTTTGTCCAGATTGTGCAAACAAAATATTAACCATAACTAAGAGGACATGTTCCTTCGCTGCATCTTTCAAATGAATGCAGTGGTTTCTGCAAAAGCAGCACAGAGGTTCAATATTTAGATGACCGATTAAGCCCTGACTTCACAAAAACAAAAGGAACAAGAAAAAAGTGTGGGTAATAACTATGTTAGAAAACCACAAAACCAGGGGTTTGTGAGATTCAGTAACTTTTCCATCCCTGGCAGGCTTAAGAAAGTGTGCACTTGTTCATAAATGCAATGACTGGTTTGCCTTAACAGTCTGAGTAAAGGAAAAAGGGATATGCAGAGATGTAAATAATCCATTAGTTCTGCACAAAACGGTGTAATCACTTTGTGACCATGCATTAAATGTCTTTTTGATCAGAAAACTGCACTATTGATGGGCACTCAGTGTCTGTTTAAAGTCCTTACATTGGCCTTCACAACGGTCTACCACACAGGTGTGGGGAAAATAATTTTAAACATGTCAGTTGTACATTTGCCAAAGCTGTGGGATAATGTTAAATTTACAGGTAACAAAACTTGCACACATGTTGTGAGTTCCATTGAGTTATGACTAGCCATTTAGTAGATGTAAATATAAAGATCAACTGGTATACAACCTTGACGAAAATCTACTGCATGTCCATCAATACTAACCCCACCACCATTAAGTGCTACTTTACACTTGGACTTCATGGCACATGCAACCCATATAGAGACTAATGAAATTTCCATTAAGGATATCTTGAACCCATCTGATAATGCCAGTGCATTTAGGCCTAAGCAGAACTGTCTAATGTTCTCCAGCTTTTGTTTATCCATTACAGTGCAGTCTGTGTCAAATTAGAAATGCATCAACGTTAGCTAATCAGAGAATATAAATCAAGCACGTGTTTATAGCAAATGTAACGAAGTGCTGGGTTATGACAAAATGCCCTACAGATTTAGAGTCAGGAAATATATCTAAAACCCAGCTCCTGTGTTGCTGCTTGACAGTACGCTACTGCTCAAGCAAAAGAATCAACAAACCAGAAATCATTTGGGCTTGTCAGTTTAAATGGGTATCTGTGTAGCGTTAATATGAGAGGTTAAATAGCAAAACAGAGGTGAGGTGGCAGCTATCAGCTACTGCTGCTACACAGCACTCCACGGGACGCAGCTAGCTTGATGGCTACGCCAATGACAAATCCTTGGAAACAGATTACCGACAAAACGGTACCAGGTCGGAAAGTCAAGTCGCCTTGCGAGATTAATCAATTTACATAATATGAACACCTGAGTTAAACACACCAGGGCTGGCGATAGTGCATGGTCACTGGTGTGACAGCCTACCTTGAAGCGGACAGTCCTGATGTTACACGTTACGGTTTGACTGTTAACCCATCATCAACTAGCTAACTAATGGTCGTTAGCCAACTCACGTAGGCTGAAAATGTCTTATGTTAGCCAAGCCAGCCTTCAAACTGACTGGGATAAAATATCAACACTGCATATCGCCAGCGACCAATACTCAAAACGAGAAAAATACACGGGCGAAAAGCCTGCGAAAACGACTGACAACAAGGCAGGAAATAAAAGCAGCTAAGCTAAACGTCAACAGCAAAGCAAACGTCAGTTATGCCAGACTGCTAACTTGCTAACGTCAGCTAGCGGACAAGTTACCCCACCAGCTAGCTGTATTTCAGCGAGCAATCAAACCAAAAGAGTACCGTCACGGTCGGGATGAAGTATTAAAACAAACGGCTATTATAGTACGTATCAGAAGGTGCAAAGGGTGTGGAGGTTTCCCCTGACACATTTACTCACACCCATCGGTTAGCCTTATCTGAAGCACGGCTAACTGTGTGTAGGCCCGAGCAAAGCGGCTGTCGGACGAGGACCGACCCGTCCGCCGTGAGTCCGACCGAGAGAGGAAACGTCTGCTGCAGCCAGCTGAGCGCAATCGGGCAGCAGACACCCGAGGAGCACAGCCGGTGGAGGTGCCTTGTATCTCACAGCGGCCACTGAAGGCATACAAGGTGCCAACTAACTGCATCATAGTATCTAAGCGCGGTGCCCGTGCTGAATATTAGCCGAGGAAAAAAAGAAAACACTCTGAAAAACAGCGGCCATTCCGAAGCTGAACAAAAGAGTGCGTTCGTACTCGCCATCGCAAAATGACACTTTGGCCTTATTCACGCCGTAACAAGAGACAGAGGAGTGTGTTAACTTTGGAGTGATGCGTTACTGTGCTGCGTGAGGGATGAAACGTCCACTGTTATTGTGATAATATAACTGTTTTACCTTCAGAGGTGTGACTCCGCCATCCTTGCTGCTTCCTCCTCTTTTCCTACACTGCTGCTCTGTTCCCCCCCCTCTCCTGACACCAAACTGCGTCATTCGCACGCCTAACCACTGTTATCACGAGACTTTGAAACAATCAAATATTCCTGGATATACATTGTCTTCAAATACATCAAAACACTAAAGATGCTTAAATTCAAATTAAAACTTCTCAAGTGCATAGTGGCAGCAAAAAGACTTCAAAGACACACTTTGAAAGCAAAGTTTTAAATGACGACACTGTCGTTGTGATGGCTTAACTGAGTGTCTGCTGAATTTGTTGTATATATCTAACTACATTCACGTCACAAATAATACTGCAACAATTCTGCAAAAACTCTTACTTTGAAAAAAACTGGCAGCAGAAAAAACAAAAAAATTGTCATAATTTTGAGTTGTTCTGCAGATGTCAGTAAAGCGTCGCTTTAGAGGTAAAGCGAAGAAGAAGGTCACGTGATTCTCGCGGACGCGTTGGCTTGACAACCGCTGTAATCTTTGCCTGGTGCTAAAGGTGGGTTATTAAAGAATGGATTTTATAAGATCTGCTTTTGATTCGACGTGGTCACACACGACAGCAACGATATATCGCAGTGCATTGACTTAAGTAGTAGCTATAGTTGGTCGTTAGTTCGCTGAAAGAAAGAAGAGCTGGGCCTGTAGCTAGCCGAGGTTGTGTCTTTTACGTGCTAAACATGGCTAGCGTTAGCTGAATCTAGCTATTGTAAAAACTATTTTTACTCCCAATCTTTTAAGTTATTCCAACAAGGATCATGGTTACGTTAGGTTAAACGTTAACGTTACATTAAAACAATCGTGTGTAAATTGATACCGAATATAATAAAAAAACGTGAACATTCAACATTGCAACAGGCATATGTAACAAATGCAACACAAAAGGAACTGATTATAAATGTTTTTCCTTCAGGGTGATCATATCGTCTCTGTTACTGAACCTCTAGTGGCTGTATGTAAATATGCTAAAGTTCATACTAAGCTTGTGCCACAGATCCGGCTTAAATACAGTCTCTATCAAATTGCTTACTCTCGTGAGTAGTTCATGAGTCAGATCACCATTCATTATCAGCTGAGAAAATACCCAGCTATATTTGTTATTAACAGCAGCTTTCTTCACGATCCAACAGTGTCAGGGTTTTTACCCTATGCAATTCCTCAAGTAGATTGTCCATAATACTTTGTTTTCATCAATTTTTGCTGAAATTCTGTTAAAATGTAATAAACTAATGTGTTTACCTTTCAGCGGGCATTCAGGAAGACACAATGCCAGAAGTCAAGTCAATATTCAGAGAAGTTTTGCCTAAACAAGGTTTGTACTGCAGCAATTAGGTCTTTGGACAGCAGTAGTTTCAGACAAAAGGCTGTTTGTGGAGCCCAATACAACATGTGAACTGTTCAGAAATCTGCAAAAGCCTGCAAAATTAGTCAGTGGGTGCTCTGTGCTGTGTGCGCCTTCTTTAGTCTCTTACAGAGCAGCATCATTGACATTGTTGCAATATAAACACTTACATAATTAGGACAAGTACCATAGCTGGATATCAATGGATTTTTAGTGTCAAAAGTGTAATGCCTTTTAATGTGTACAAGTCGTTCAGAGGCAATGCACCAGCTGTGTAAAACGTCCAGATGTTTCATGCAGTGAGTCTATTTGCTAAAAACGGACCACCAGTGCAACAGAAACTAAAAATATTGGCAAGCAATTGACCACAACCAAGAGCCCACAGATTTAAAAAGCCTGCAGATGTGACCTTGGGCCCCACTTCCTGGGGGTTGCAGTTTTGGCAGTGATGCTCTCGCAGATCTAGTATTTATTAAAAGTTCAATTGTAGATAGAACATTTCTCACTGTTAATGTGCTGGAGGTTTTTGTGAAAGATAGCCAACTAATTCCAACTCTTCTTTTCTCTTTGTATTTAAATCAAGATTAGTTATAGAAATGGGAGAGTTCATGCTGAATTGATTTTTATTTCCACAGGGCAGCTTTCCATGGAAGATGTCCCTACCATGGTTCTGTGTAAGCCAAAGCTGCTCCCACTCAAATCAGTCACCCTAGAGAAACTGGAGAAGATGCAGATGGAGGCTCAAGAGGCCGTCAAACAGCAGGAACTGGCAATGAAAGAGCAGTCGCAGTAGACGCCCAATGGAGGATTTGCAACAGCAGAGGCAGCCAGAGTGGCACAAAATTCCTTTAGATGGATGGCCCAAAAATAGTGTTTTCAAGCACTAATAGATCAAGTATTTTTATGGACAGCGACATGCAACATGAAGTAATTGATGTTTGGCTTCATAGAGCAGAAGAGTTAAGGAAGTGGTAAAAGTAGTCATCTAAGCTTAACCACTATTCAGCTCTTCTTCCTGTATAAGCATTGTTGAATGATTTACTGCATGTAATCAATAGGGATTAAGTTTATTGCTTGCCAGCTTTTCAAGCATGGTTGACTACTGAGACCTGTGTGCTTCTACAGACATTTCATTTATAACCCCTGCAATATGGCTTCAATTCATACAACAAAATGTTAGTTAATCGCCTTCTTTTTGAGTCGTAGTGCAATTGCCCTTTCCGACCCAAGAGCTTAGTTGCAACCCTGGTTAATAGCATGTGTTAATATTGTGACATTCACAAAACAGTCTTGCATTATTTAATAGTGGTTTAATGAACAAACAAGGAGCAATACATGGTACATTTCACTCACCAGTATTGCTCAGATATAAAAATAAACACTCTAAACACCACTTTATGAAGTTACACGACTGGTATTTGTTTTTGCACTGTACTCGTGTATCGATACCTTCAGTAATGACATCTTTGTGTGATTTAAAGGGTAAAAAGAAAAAAATAAGACAAGCACAGCATAGAAACAGCAGCTAGTTGGGGAGCCAGTATTGCATTGAACCAACATGCTCCCTTTTATTTATTTATTTTTATACCCCTTTATAAAGCTCTTGACACAAACCAGTCATCTCTGTACAAACACTGCTTTCTAGAAAACACAAAAGGAGTGGCAGTGAAATCAAGAAAATACTGTACAAAACAACATGGAATGACTGACACTGAGAGGTGTGGCACTTTAAGGGTTAGCTTATGTAAATGTTTATATTGAAACACCTTAGAGAAAGTGATCTTCAGTCTCAATTGAAAGTGCAGTTTTTTGTTTTTTTTTAGCCCACCTCAATTTCAGAAATGTACATTCTCTTGACTGTTAGAAGGGAAAAAAATTGTACCCAACTATTTTGAAAAATATGCATGTAAAAAAGTAGCTTTATCCTCATCCTCTTCTTTCCTGGTACATAAAAAGGATTCCTCAGTAGCTTTCGACTTTGACAACACCACCATCTCCCTCGCTGACAAATCTCTTTCGGCCCCTGGCAAGAGACAGATCGCATTAAAAAAAAATTTCAAAGTAAAATTAACCATAACTAAGAGGACATGATTTATCCCTACAGAGATAAATATAAGGTTTGTATCTGAGAAAACTATTGCACTTACCGACAGGGACAAAGATCTCTTAACTTTACATCAATTATTCCCATACTGAGGCTCTTATCAACAAATTGCTCCAGGATGAAGTATGCACGAGGGACATCGATGTTGATTTCAGCAATGTCCATATAAACTCTCTCATAGCCCTTTAAAAGAAAAGAAAACACTGTTTATAAAACATTATCTCATAGGGAGAGCAAACAAATGAGCTGCCTTTAGGTGAAATTGTTTTGTGCAGTACATAAGTCAGACACCAGGTGGCACCTTACCCTTCTCATTTGGTCCACAGTGATGATGGAGGACACAGAGAGCAGCTTGAGTAGTCGCATGACCATTTTGAATGTTTTCTCTCCTTTGGACTCCAACACCATCACTATCGCCTGAAGGAAATTGCACAATATTCTTAACACCGTATTAGTGCTCAAAAACTTTGGTAGTAGCTACTAGAAGCACATACTGCAGTGCAAAACACATATTGATTTATCTACAGATTTTAGTTTAGACCTCATGGCACAAGATGTTCACACTCCTCAATGAAAGATGAATGAAAATGAAAAAAAAAAAAAGAACTAAGCTAAAAAAGATAAACTAAAACAAGATATTTCAGATGACGGATTGGCTTGAAACCATTTTGGAATATTTCACAATTTTACTTTGGCCTTCTGCACACCTGCTTGTGTTGTTGATATCAAGTGTAGCACAGTATTTACCTCATACACAAACTCATGGTGGAAATGGGGGACCTCCAGATCTCTCAGGCATCTTTCAGCCTCTTTACTGTCTCCAGATAGGATGTACTCCTTCAGCAGGAGGTTCATCTGGTAGGGTAAACAAAACAGGTAATAACAACTATTAACCTACAGTATTTTTTGTTCTTACAAAGAGTTGTAAAGCAACAATCAGATGTGCTTGAGCATTTGAGAAAAAGAGAACTGAAAACTGTTTTCCTCAAGGGATGTTGCACTGATTAAATTTAGAGCAGTGTTTGTGAGAAAAAGACTCTCAGACTACACACACACTAATACATTTTAGTTTTAAAAACCCATCACTTCTGCTACATTTATGTCACACTACTCTGGAGTTTTTGAGGCCCTAACACAGAGACTTTTGGAAACGCTGCTGGCCCCATTTTAGTTTGAAAATGCAAGGGCTGCATTTTAGTCTAGATTTGCAGAGAAAGACTTTTAGAAACGATGACATAGACACCCACATCACTCCCTGATTCAGTCTTATCCGTCGTGTATCCTTCCCTGATTCATCATGCTCCTATTATGCGTCCCTTTTCTGGAAAAAGAGACCCACGACTCACAATCTATGTTTCCCGCCACCATGACTGCCTTATACTCATGTGCTACTTTCAGTAACAGTTCCACCTCATCGTTGGTCCATGCGTCGCCATTTCTGTTCCTTGTTTGCAGTATTTTCTGCAACTAAGCAATGAGCTGCAGAGAACACAATCTGCAATATCCTGTTTACACCAGCACGCACATGCCGAGTGTACGTGAATGGTCATGTGATATGTATTTTCAGGTGTTAGTATGGCCAGAGTTTATTTCTGAACACAGAGCTAAAACGCTCATCCGGACCGAGATCGTTTTCGTTTATAATGAAAACGTATTTGTGTGGACCTGTTTACAACGTTCCGAGCGACCAAAACTTCCTTATCTACATTGCATTTCTCAAGATGGTGAATGTTTTCAATCATTTAAAGCTTTATATAACAGAACATTTTAAATAACTCAAAAATTAAAAATTAAAATAAGATATTAACACAGAATACTTGACTAGTGCTCACAAAGACCTGGTCTCCCACCTGCGTCTTCTTAAGTCTGAGCTACAATATGTAAAATTACCTCTTTGATGAGCTGTATGACAGGTCTCTGGCCCCCACCTGTCCCCCACTGGTTGTCTATGCGCAGCCCACCCATATTCATCTTCAGCAGCACAGCTGCCCGATCCAGTGCTTCCCTGGAAGATATAAAACAAGCAAGGTTTGTGGGGCAAACTTGTCACACTGCAACACCAACTTTCATTGTCATTACTATCCCCTCCCCCGCCTGCAAGTGATCAGGCTGCTTCTGCTCTAATATGCAAAAGTTTTCACATGTATTTGTTACAAAGAAACTTTTGTTCATTGCATTGTTATATTTCCTGAAAGGCACTTGGTGTGGTGTCTCTTGATTCTGTTTCCTTTACCTTTAAAGCATTCCACTCTTGTTTACATGCAAGTTAAGTTCAGATTCTCCTGCTCTGTCATACCTTCCTTCCTGAAGTGGCCACTCTCTATAAAGGATAGTGTCACAATTCCTCAAGTTTGTCATAAAACAACAGTTAGATTTGAGCATTGAAACAGTGTTTTTTTCGTGTAATCATTCCTCCTGTTCATACTGGCCATTAAAAGATCTCTTCCTAATGCACTTTCAATGTAAGAGATTGGAAACAAAACCCACAGCCCTCTTTCCATGCAAAAATGTACTGAATAATTTATCTGAAACTAAAACAAGACTGGCTCGCTGAGTTAGGCCTCAATTATGTTCCTTTGCGGATTCGCACATGGACAGCTGCAGACACCATGGACGTGTAGTTCTTATTATTATATTTCTTTCTAGTCCACTTGGGGGAGCGCATGCACAGTTGGTGCCCTGGTAGCATAATAGCTGTGCAGACAAGTCTGTGTGGGCACAACAAATTGGTGGGTACACAGATGTCCACACAGAGCCTCCTGTACACCCTGTGATTACAAAATTTACATCACACGAATCCTAACAGACCCTTGCGTTTTTTGGAAAGTATAACACTAGCTTTAGACAAATTAAGTGGATATCTTCCAAAGTTACTGTCTTTTTAGTGCAAACTTACCTTTTTTGTTACTAGCCCTCCACTGCAGCTTAACAGGGAAACACAAAGATACTCAAAAGACTGTAACTTTGTTAAATATTCACTTGTTTTGTTTAACTCGGACTTCTCAAGGGTTAGCTTACATAACAAAATAAACTTTTTACACAGAAGAGGAAGGTGGAAATTGTTCCCCATCATTTACATTCAACATGTATTAGGATGCTTAATTTCCAGTATGAACAGGAGGAATGATTAAAGCAAGAAAAGCCTGTTTCCACATTTAAATGGGCACCTGACCATTGTTTAACAGACTTGAAAATTGTGAACATATTCTTAATAATAATAAAAATAAATAAATAAATAATCCGTATTTAATGATATAACAGTTGTACATATAAGAAAGCTTCTGCATATTATTATTGACTGAATCCCCTCTTATCTTGCAGTCATTAACACCTCATGCAGACACTTAAAACCCTGACATAAGAGATTTTCATGATAAGAGTTTGAAACAGGAAATTATAATCACAAGTAGCACAGCCTTGCCAACAATCACATACCTTGTGTATTCACAGTCAACTCTGCCTTTGTAACCCTCGATATAGCCTTTGGACAATATCTGGTCACTAACAGCACGTGCAATAAATTGGCCCACCAACTGGAAGAGAAGCACAAAAGAGGGAAAAATGGAAACAAAGCCAAACAGATTGCACAGCACCATTTTGTATACATTTTGAGTATATTTTTGGTGTATATTTTGGTATTAAACACATGATATGTCATTTTCTGCCACTATGGGTCACTGTATCAAAACAATAAAAAATTATGGAGTTTGGTGATGTTGTGAAGTAGCGTGGGATCATGGGAGTTATCTTCATCACCATTGCCAGTCACTGCAGTCAGTTTCTAATGGTTGGGATTCCTTCAGTGTTCAATAGTCAGGAGGTTTTTACAGGCAGCATACATTCCACATTAGAAAATCAGTGTTTCTTGAGCACTGAAAACAGGAAGTCAGGGAGGGGCTAGGAGCCAAGCTTCTGCTAACGTTTGCTCAGCTTGTCTCTGATAACTTCAGATCCAGAAGTCCAATGACTAAAATCCTTCATCTGATTAAAATATATTGTGAGAAACAGTAAGATCAAAAAAGTGTATTGTAAAAATGTGGCTTAAAACTGGATAAGAACTCAATTTTGGCCACTTCTGGCAGACAACCACAACAGGCAACCAGATGAAATGGACCATTACCATGATTAAAATCACACACTTCTCTGAGTTTGAAAAGTACTGGAAACATTTGGGATAATACAAGTACAGAACTCAAAATATATGACATAGGTCTAGCTGTTTTTTTGTACATTTCAATGCAAAAAAGTTGCACATTAAACCTTTAAGTCAAGTGAAAATCTGATTAACATAATCAATTCATTTTCCATTATTTTGAGGAATAGCATCCCCTTGCAGGAGGAAAGAAAAGGTATGATGAGAAACCATTAAACTTAAACTGATTACCACTTCTTTCAGAATGTTCAAGTATATTTTAGTTTTGTTTAAAATTTGCTTAAAAAATGAAGCGAACTGACAAAGTCCTGCAATACTGCTATTACAGATTACTAGGTCACAATTACAAAATTCTTTCAGTTTGAAAAACTAGAGGCCCTACAAAAACACTGACATGACCGGCGACTGACAGTGGCCTCAGGGGCACGTGTGTGTGTTTGTTTACAGTAGTGTAAGCGCATGATTTAGAGAAACGAAAGAGCTGGCTTTGCTCTTCTGGCCCCCACAAAGCCTGCGCTCATCACTGGTCATTGTTTCTGTACAGACAACAGGCAGCTCCGTCTCATCTAATCTGTGGCTGTGGCTAGACTGGCAGGCATATGAAAAGAAAGAGAGGAGTGTGTGTATGGGAAACTGAGAAAGAGAGTGAAAGGGTGAAGGGAGGCAGGTGGGGGCAGGACAGAGCCATAACACCCATTTAAACCCACATAGAACTGTGAGAGGGACAGAACTGACTAGTGGGACTAAATGAGACAGTGAGAGGAGGGGTGTGAGGGGGAGGATGACCAATAACCCTTTGAGCGTCCTTCGCTGAGCTTGCATTTTGTGAGCACAGACAGACAATGGCCAGAGATCTCATGTCTGTGCAGACTGAAAAGGAAAGAGCTCAAATACACACACCAACTCTCTCCTACACACCAACAAATCAAACCACAGCGTTATTCCCCTGTGCTCCACCACAGACTGAAAACTCAAACATGCAATCTCAAATAGAAACTTAAGCTGAGAGTCTAAAGAGTCTTTTGTGTTTACTGTAAAGGGTCTGTCATATGTGAACCAAGGTTGTGCAGATCAGTTTGTCTAAATTTTCTTGATGGTAACAAAAAGTTGAAATATCTTAAAACATAAATATGACATGGATTTACTGTAGCTCCAGGTTCTTCCTTTATTGATTGCATTAAATTTAAACAATTGTTTATCAGACCAACTGACCCAGATCATCTGACAAACCTGAGTGAAAACCACTTCATTCGGGATCATAGATTGAATTTTTGAAGTAAACAGCCATCCTGAATCCTAATTATAAATTAAGGTAATTTTAAGCTTTATATTCAGCGCTGTCGCACACTCACATTCAATAAGTTGCTAACTTAGCTACAGGTGTGTACACACACACTTATCTGCACTCACTTGTGGGGCTCCAGGTGTGTCCAGAACCAGGTCGGGCAGCTCTTGGAGCAGTTTGTCGAAGGAGTTTTCCATGTCGCTGCGGGACAGAACAGGCCCACATAAGTCAGCCAGCAGCCTGGAGGTGAGCTCTCGGTGACTGGCTTTGGCCTCCAGGGCCAGAGACACAGCCAGTGAGGGCACCTCACTCCGCATGGGCCCCAGGTTCAGTTCTGCGAGCAGCTCCTGGATATGGAAAGAGGTGTTGGCATGGATTGATGTCTTCACGCAAGTGTATGGTCTCTAAATTAATTTTACTTTTCACAGGCCATTTCCTGCATGATGATGTGCCACTTACTGCTACTTCATTTGTGTCGCCATGTTCAAAGTACTCTTGCACTATGGGGGTGACTGTCTTCTCAAAGTCCCTCTCATCCAGTGGGGGGACCACAGTCTCATACACACAGTTTTCCTGTCAAAACACAATCATGTTCCAGGTCTAGTGTTTTTGCCAGTGCTACATTAATAACATTTTTTTCTTATTTTATCCCCTAATAGAAAATACATTTATACAATGTGATTCAATTTAATACAGCAGTGCTACAATCTACACCTTAAAAAATTACCACATAAGCTCCACATAAGAAATGTTAATTGCCTCTGCATTGGATTTTACATGTGATTGTGCTGTTCAAAACACTCAAAAACACAACAGTTATTACCTGAGCTTCGTCATAGTTGGGGTCTTTCTCATCTACCGCCTCCGGCTCATAAACTTCACCAGATCGGCCCCAGACGCCTTTGCCTCCAGCCCCACCTGCGGACGAAGGGCAGTGACAATGCAATACATGACATCTGACAACATCAAAAACAATCATGTTAAAGCAATATGCAGTGTCTTTTTCATGGCCCACATATCTTGGTAACCTGAAACATGAGATGTTTTGTAAAAAAAAGAAAACAGTTGTGACTTCTGTTTAACACATAGTTCACAATTCATGGTTACTAAGGAAAGAAAGTGAAGTAGCAGCTTTTATGAGCATTAGAGGCTCTTCACATGATGTCCCTGATATACAAGCTCTGAAAGCCTTTTCAAAGAAAACATAATAAGTTGGTGGGAGTTTTGATGGTTACAGAGCGTGAAGTCACGTATCAAGTCGTTGTGTAGTGTATCAACTGTACAAGTTCTAAGAAACAGAAACAGAAAGATAGTGTTGATCTATACCATTAAAATATCTTGCATTTCATCAAAAAATTTTTTACATCCGTCAGATTAAAAAGCTTTTCGTTGATTTCCTTCTTATGAATGACTTAGGCTAAAATACCCAAATGCCCACTAAAAACTAGACCAATACAAATCCTCAACAAATTTTTTGAATCCACTCACTAAGAGCCTGACTGCCCCTGTGCCGTTAGAGGGCTGGGGCTCCATAAGCTATTTTGTTGTCTTCAGCTACAAACATCAGAGACATCCAGATTGTTTTCAAATATGCAAGATACTTTTTTCATCCAATTCAGTTTAATTTTTCCATTATAGGCCTTATAGAGTCAAGTCTCACCAATTTGTTTTCAAGTATTGGTACAGTTCACGCACGCACACACACACGCACACACACACGCACACACACACACGCACACACACACACACACGCACACACAATCTGACTTCCTTCTTTCAAACAGGAACTCTCAGCTAGAGTTTATAACATACTTTATACTATATATACTAATACTATAGTTATAATGTTACCAATGTTAATATGGATCATTAGCTTTGTGTGTGATCTCTACCAATCCCCATGCAAATTTTTTTAACCCAAGGACCCAACATGCTGAGATATAATCCCTCTATTTGGGGAGGTGAGACCTTTGTACATGTTACACAAACAAACATCTGCTGGGTCACCACTAACAGATTGCAGACAGTTTAAGAAGCCCAATACCAAAGCAGCTTGTGTGTCATGCTTTAAAACCCCCATTAGTCCCACCCAGTATGTCACATATAACATACCACTGTATTTAGCACAGGCCACACTAGTTGTGAGAACCTGTCCTACTTCAGCGTTAAAACGTGGTATCCACTAGTTTGCACTCACCAGAGAGATTCTGCACATCCACTGTATTTGTCTTTCAAAACTGCAATGCATTAACTTTTTATGCAGGAGAGCTCACAGCTCAAATTACAGGGCACCACTGGCATGACAGCTCTGTTATGTAACCAGAAAAACGGATGCCAAGAGAAACTACATTTGCTCCAGTTTTACTGCCCCTGGGAAAAGCAAAGTAACTAAACTGTACTTCCTTCTGCAGGGACATAACTAGACTCTGTGTGCTTACACCACTGAATGAAGACCCGCAGTGATAGACAGCTCGACTATCACAAGAGGTTGACACACTTATACCTTTCTGATGTGTTGGTGTTGGGTACAAAAGACAATTTGAGGCAAAGGAGAAAGCGGGTCATAAGAGCTATCTATGGCTTGATATAAATATTGGATAAGGAATCACAGAAATACATTATGCAACATTTTCAGCTGAATGCCTGATGCTTTATCAGTGGTGTCACACACAATAACAAAATCTATATCTATAGCTATCACTGTGCCCTGGCACACTGATCGTCTAACAACAACACAATGAGAGATGACACATCAAAATCAAACACAGGCAAACAAATGATCCCTAAACCTTGTGTAACTAACACCAACTCCGCTTGAACTTAACACAATGATTTAACTTCTAATGGAAATTTCGAGAAAAGCTTGGCTGAGCAGATGGCACGAAAAGAAAACCGTGCTTTTAAATGAGCATGCACTGCTCAAGATCACCCAGCCATTTGTTTACATGCTAATTGGTTTATGGCTACAAGATGGAAAGCCACCAGGTGATGACAACAGTAGGTCACACAGTGATGAAGGCATTCTTCCTTTTGAAGTACTGGGCACCAACACCAGTGGCTCTTCAATTAACTTTTACTCGCCTTAGGTAATGACCAGCAAAAGGTTACCCTTTGAAATTCAAGAGAAACTGATACATTTGGTCACAATGTAACATGATAGCACAAAATTATCCTACTGTTAACTGCACTGACTCAAAATGTCAGGTCCTCTTACCTTTCTTTGGTAGGCCTCTGCCCTTTCCAAGTCGGGACTTTCTGTCCAGTAGCTTGCTCTTGGGGCTGGTGGGTGCCGCAGAGGTTCCCCTGACAACGTCCCCATTATCACTGAGGGAGTCCCCCCTGCCTGAGTCCCTGGAGGAGTTCTTTCTCAGCCTCCGCTTGGCCTTCGCCTTTAGGCGTGCCTCATGGATGCTGTTGCTTGACGAGGACAGCCAGTTGCCATTGACCTCATTGTTTATGTTTTTGTTGGCAATAGCCGATCTGCCATTGTCTTCATCTCCAGATGCAAACGAGTCACTCAGGTCCTCAGCCTCTGTTGGATTACAAGCAAAAGCTTATGTTTGAGCTACCAGACAAAGAGCTTTTATGTGCAGAACAGATCAAGGAGACTAAAACTGATACAAACATTTATACTTGTTTGTGTGAACCATGTGTAAATACAAGATAAGATAGTTTATGTCAAAAGAAACTATACTAATAATCTATTTCTATCTGTTGTCACTCACTAACTGTAGGATGAGCAGCAGAATAAAATCAATGCCAAATGCAACATCACTAAACCTGCAGGCAGTGAAAACAGTACCAGTGCTCCACATCAGATACAGCTGATGAACATTTAAATCGCTGTGACAGACACACACTTACCAACAGGGTTTGCGTTCAGCCAGGCCTCGCAATCAGTTGCCATGTTTAACAGTAGAAAATAGATTTTGCAGCAGCACAACGTGCAAAAAAATAGTTTCAAATGATACCTGCAATATAGAAGAAAAAAAAAGAAATTTAATAAGCAGACATGCGTTGATAATATGCCCAGACTTGCTGCAACGCAACAGCTTCCCCTCCCCCTATTCATTCAAAGTCACAGTGTTGATAAACAATGGCTGACGCTGCGTTAGCTTGAATGTTCACTGTCAAAGGAAGGAGCTGCGTCAAAGGACCAAACTCCAGGGCATCTAAATGCACATATAAGACGGTTATTTCCTCTATTCAAAGTTAAAATATGCAGTTTACAGTTTGTTTGGTCGTTCTTATACATCGCTGACTCGCAATTTATCTGTTGTAGAGACACAAACGTCAGTGGAAGATAAAACCAAACTGCACAGAGTACGCTAGCTCGGTGTACACCTTCAAGCCATAACGATAAAATCGTTAAATCCTTAACAACACTGTTATATACAACATGCATTTCTATCTCCTTTTGCCCGTCGATTAAATAACTCACTGTCAAATCACTGACCGTCTGTTGTGTCCGAGCTTCTAACTCCGACACGAACACTGTTTTTGTTTCACCTACCCAGCAACTCTGGCACGTAGCTCCGTGTTTTTCTTCTTTGATTGGCTGGAGGGACGTGGGTTTTTAAAACAAAGAACCAATGAAAATGCAACACGGGATTTTCTTCTCGCATGTTCTGTGGGGTCTGAGTTGTTTATGAAGGGCTGCCCCCTATCGTTGGTACTGTAGAACTGCACCCTATTATTAGGTTATTGTTTATGCCATCAACTACAACACACTGGTTAATTAAAGTTGATGATGATGATGATTGTGACTATCATTATAAATTGTCAAGTATTTATAATGATTTTTGCCTTTTTTTTGGCCAATGTTGACCATCCTGAACCGTTATTTCACTTCCGATTATAATGTGATGTTATAATGTGCAGACTGTGCGGGTAAGCAGACTAAATGTATGACAGTGAAAATTTATTATTAATAATTTGGGCACGATCAATGTTAATTGTCCATCCAAACTGATTTTTTTACACAAGTATTTACACCTTCGGATTTAGGTTTGCACACAGATGTTTTCTGCCACAACACTTGGGGGCGCTCTTTTACTACAGTCCTTTCAAAGTCCTATTACAAGCTGGTAGAGAAAATGGATGGTGCACTGAACTCTGTCTGTGGGGGTGTTCGTGACTGTATAATCATTATACCACATTGCATACACACTGTTAGAGAGAAGCAGAAATACCTTCTGAAACTAGTTCCAGGCACTATGACATGATTAGTATTTGTTGAAATATTGATGAGGCAACTCAAGTATTTGAAACATTTATTCAAGATTTTTTTCCATCAAAAAAAAAAAAAATCACATGAAAAATCATATGAAAACGACACTATCATTAATGTCACAGGATCAATATTCACAGTATACAAAAACAGAGTTTGGCTTGACAATCCTTCTGAAACAAATCACTGTAACATGAAACACTGCATGTTTAACTGTGATAAATTAAACACATGGTCCAGTTTAAGGTCTTTAATATTTAAGGCATTATATGTTGGCAGATATGACTGAGATTTTCTTATGAATTAAATCTGACGTAAATCTTCAATAAAATAAAGATCGATTGCATAGTTGCATCATTATTTGTCCAAATGATGAACATTTTACCTGACAGATAATGTATTGCACAAACTGGCACAGAATTAAATAAAAATGGCAAGAGCCTTTAAAGCCCCAGATATAAATAAAAATGTAAATGTTGTTTATCGTGCTATACATCGAAATCTGTTCAACAAATACAACAAACCTGAGAGTCTGCCTCAGCTTTTTAACTGAGTAATAAGGTTCCTTGACTGATATTTCAAGTCATTTTGCAGCTATAAATGTGTCATTGTTGCTAGGACAATGTACAGATCAAATTAAAAATGAGGTTATCTCATGAGAATAATTGATTTAAACTCAGAAAATAGACTAACATAAACCCATACTATATAAGTCTTTTCACTAAATAGACTTCAATGCAAAAACATTTCCATTCCAAAAAATGAAAAAATAATTCACACACAACCAAATAAAATAAACAGTAAGAAAATTGATAAACCAAAAAGCAACAAATTGAAATTAAATATTGTAGCCTCACTATACATGACACTTTAGGTATGTACAAAATTGAGAGCATCTTTGGCTGGGATTATCAATGCCATTCTAGACATCCAGTCGTCTCTCCCCCCAAAATATCAAAACCAGTGCAATTGTCCACATACTCTATCTTTCATGTGTCACATTATCTATGCTGTAGTTGACCATAGCCTGGCACCAACATCACACGTACAAGAATCTTTCCAAAAGGTGAGAGGTCTAGCTTATGTCACTGTGCAGCTGAGGGTTCAGAAAGTGTGTCCGACAGACTTTCCTCTGCCAGCTGAGATAGATATTTCTGCGTGGGAGAAAAGAAAAAGTTAAAATCTATAATCCAAAATATATCTAAATATATTTTATACAACAATACAAAATGTAACAGACATTGTGAATAATTAGAAAAGGTCTTTTATAAGATTAAGTGTTTTCTCCAAATTAGAACCAGTGGACCACGGTCTTTTTCAAGAGAGAAAAGGACAAGAAAGCAGAATCTCAAATGTCACCATTGTAGACAAACAACTATCTGGTCCGTCTTTTCCACGTCCCTCATCGTGGAGATAATTGCATGATTTTACGAAACACTTTTGGCTACTTGAAATTTTTTTAAAAAGTGCAAATACTTTTTGGTATTATTTTCAACAAATACAATTATGAAGTGACAAATTATAATCTGTTAAATGTGTGTATTAGGTATCTGCATTTAATATCAGCGATTTCCAGCTTCAGTCTGAAAAATATATGCATTAGCCCCCAAAAGGTCATGTTGGTAAAACCATATCCACGAGTTTCAGTTCAATATTGGAGAATAGCCTGACTCAATAATGGTTTGGTTTGGTTTAGTTTACTTTTTTTTCAAAAATCAGTTAAAGAAGACAATTTGATTTTAAACTGAAACTAAATAGAAATTATATATCTGATTTTAAAACAACTGTCAGAGCCAACATAGAAAGATAATTCTAGGTTTGAATTTATTATAATAATGGACATAGAAACTTGCATGGTTGCAGAATGCCTGCTAAATGAGATACAGTTAATCCTTTTAAAATGCAGAAACAATGTTGAGGTTCACCTGTGTACATGAGTAAATAAATTAAAACTAGTAAAACTAAAACTATGGTCAGAAGAATGAGTAAAGTAAAACTATTAAGCACCAGAACACACACACACACACACACACACACACACACACACACACACACACACACACACTCAGACACAGAAACACACACACACACACACTCACTCAATCAAACTCACAGACAGACACACACACACACACACACACAGACAGACACACACACACACA
>NW_019525295.1:70266-132768 GCF_002814215.2 Seriola lalandi dorsalis
CTGACTCAATAATGGTTTGGTTTGGTTTAGTTTACTTTTTTTTCAAAAATCAGTTAAAGAAGACAATTTGATTTTAAACTGAAACTAAATAGAAATTATATATCTGATTTTAAAACAACTGTCAGAGCCAACATAGAAAGATAATTCTAGGTTTGAATTTATTATAATAATGGACATAGAAACTTGCATGGTTGCAGAATGCCTGCTAAATGAGATACAGTTAATCCTTTTAAAATGCAGAAACAATGTTGAGGTTCACCTGTGTACATGAGTAAATAAATTAAAACTAGTAAAACTAAAACTATGGTCAGAAGAATGAGTAAAGTAAAACTATTAAGCACCAGAACACACACACACACACACACACAGACACACACACACACACACACACACACACACACACAGACACACACACACAGACGGACACAGACAGACAGACAGACAGACACACACACAGACACACACACACAGACAGACACAGACAGACAGACAGACACAGACACACACACACACACACACACACACACACACACACACACACACACACACACAGACACACACACACAGACAGACACAGACAGACAGACAGACACACACACACAGGGCTTTGACAGACAGCACAACTGTTTAAAACAGTTTTTTTCCTCTTGGAATGTAATCCATCAAATGTTAGGGAATTGCCGCTCATCTGGTTTGGCTCAGCTGCCGGGGACGAGAGAAATGCAAGATGGCTTGGTGCTGAATGGCCAATAATCAGAAACCTAATACAGTTGCAAGTTTACAGGCATGTGTGTGTGCTGGGTATATATGGCTGCTATATATTGCTGTGATCTGACTGCATTCATGTGTTTTCATTTCTGATTAATCTATCAATTATTTTTTCAATTAACCATTTACACTCTAAAATGTCAGAAAATAGTTTTTTTTTTAAAACACACCACAGCCCAAGATGTTTTTAAATTGTTTTGTTCAACCAACAGAACAAAGCACAAAGACATTCAATCTAAATTCATATAAAGCTTGAAATTTATGAACCTGGAACCAGTGTTTTCCTTGATTAATGAGTGTTAATCTCAATTATCATATCAATAATACTATAAAACTTCTGCCTATTGACTGGTCACTGATTAAACTAAATGAACTGTTGAATGGACTGTACATATTGAGTATGAAACACAGTGATTACTCACCAACCCAGAAACAGGTGGTGTAATCTCTTGAGTTTTGCCACCAGCAGTGCCCTCAGTACAGTCGAGCGTGGAGGCATATAGATTTCAATTTTTGACACACCACCCACAAGAATAAAAGTGAGTGATGCAGACACTCATTTACTGAGGGTCGGTATGCTCATATAATTCAGGAAACTGTTTAACTCAAACTTGCCCTCGTCATCATTGTCAGCTGAAGGACTGGCGTGTCACTGTGCAGTGTGTACCTGTAGGTTCCTGTAGTGTACAGTGCTGCGGCAGTGTATCGTCTTTGCATTCTCCTCACTGGTATAGAACAATCCACAGAGTTTACAGTAGAAACCGGTCCTTGGCACAATGAACTCCACTCCTATTAGACAGTGAACACAACAATTAGAATTCAAACCCAGAAATCAGTACGACACATGAGGGAACTCACAAAGGGTATTTCCAGTGAGTAGAACTTAAAGTGACACTGGAATCCATTTGATTCAATGATACAATTTTTGTCTTACTTTGGAAATGAAAACAAACCATTTTAAACCAAAGTAAAAGGAAAGTAAAGAAAACACAGTTTCTTTTATTTACTGTAAATCTGTTTTTCTCATTCATTCACATTTTTGTCAGTCTTATTTATTTAAACCAAACAATGCCTCTGTCAACAGCAGGCTGAATAATGTGACCTTTCACTTCACCACTCTGCTCTATATTTCAACCACAACATGGGGCCAATGTGATTGACTCTATGTGTGTACTTTGTGTGTATTAATATACACACACAGTACAATTACTTTATCTTGATTACATGAAATTAGACAGGAAGATCAATTATGCATGATATTTCAGTCCTTCATCAACACACTGTTCTGGTGAGCACATTTCAACAACACACACTTGGCTGTCAGTATTCCCATTCCAGATCAATGTGACAATAAAAAATGACCAACATGGCAACAACAACAACCAGATGACTCTTCAGCGTTTTATATTTGGTATCAATGGACACAGTTTGCTCTGGACAGACACACTCACTCTTGGGGTATCATACAACAGAAATAGCAACACAGCTCACGGCACACACAGCTCTTGAGTCTGTACTGTGGTCTATTGTTGCCACACTGCATCAGAGCTTATGTAAGTCTCCATGCAGCAGGTCCAACACCGGCCATGTGCTTGGCCATGTCATTCTAGCCCCAATGATAATATAAATACTCATCTCTCCGGGGTGCATTTCACAACCTGCTCATGGAAATAGGTCAGCAAGTGGCCAAGCAATTCCAGTCAATTAGAGTGCTAATGCACCAGGTTGTCAGTGCACTTATTAATGGTGTACATGATAACACTGTATCTTTAGGACTAAGACCACAGGCTCAAGACCTGTCTGTGACAACGTTTAAATATAGACCAGCCCGAGGACGCTGGGATGACTACAGCCAGAGAAACCTGATTCAATTTTCATCATTCATCAGATTATTGTAATGCTCAGTCTATTTCATGTAAGATTATATTTGCTGACAAAATAGGAACCTTACTGACTATGTTTTAACATCCTCAGTAATTCTGTCTATTCTCTATTCTCCAACACTCACTCATAATAGTAATAAAATGTGTTATGCTTACCCAATGGGATGCTGTGTTCACTGACAGCTTTGTCTTGCTCACGAGATGGTGAGGGGGCCTCCATCTCTGTGAAAGGCATACAACTTATGAGAAAGGCAGGATGCACAAAACCCCCTTAGAAATTATACTTACTTTTCCCGACAGTATATTTTTATCACAGTCTGTTTATTTGTCAGCAGGATTACACAAATGCAGCAAACTGATTTGAACTTGGTGGAGGGATGGGGCTCGCTCCAACATAAAATTTTGGGGCAGTTAAATTATCAGAAAAGAAGATTTACTACCACTCAATGAATAAAGAAAAGGAATCACATTTTATGAAGTAGAGCCCATTGGGAATTCACATAAAAAGAGGCATGAGCGGCGTGTAAGCAGTTTTGAAGTAACGATCCATTTAATCCACATCAACTCTGACCTCAGTTTGGACGCCTCGGTCCCCAGAGCCAGCTGTTTGTTAACAGTACAGAAACAGAGCGGACAGCAACCGACCAAACTGTCTTCAGCAGGCTAAAGACAACTGAATTGAATTTTGCCTCATGAGGGGCTGAGGACCGAAAAGTTGTTCTTAAAGTGAGTACAAGTGATGGACAGTGTGCAGGATTTTTGCCATTTGTTCTCTAGTTAAGAGTGTTTGATCCTGCGCACCTGTCGCTGAGACTCTGTAATCACCACTTGGAGAAATTTACTAGACAAATATTTTTTCAAGTAGGATCCATGAGGAATATATAGGAATACCACAGCTGTTTTTAATTTACTGATTCACTGATTTTATTTTATTATGCCTATAACGAAATCAAAACACTCTTATGCGGTACTGGCTGCCTTGATTAATCAATATTGATGCTATTAATAGGTTCATAACATATAAAAGGTGGAACATTTGTTTGAAGTGGCATGCTAGAGCAAAAAAATGTGACATCTGTTCCGTGAGTCAGGCCAGTGATATTAAGAATACTTCAAAAGAGGCTTTCTTTGTGGTTTACTCTGAAGCATGTTTGTGTAACAATTAACTGACCATCCTGAAAAGAAATCTGTATAGTTTTCACAAAGCTACAAAGATTTCTCATATAAAGTACCTTTTTTAAGAATGTCATCCTTGAGTTGTGCCCCATTTGTGATTATTTCCGTGACCTGTCCTACTTCCTGGGTCTTGCTGTCCTCTAATACTCTGTGATTTTCCATTGGCTCTTCGGATGGCCCACAGTTGGTTACTTTATCCTCTAAACATGCCTCCTCCAGTGCAGCCTTGAACTCCTCACTGGGGAAGTCACTGAGGTTAGTGGTTGGCAGCTCAGGAGTCACTTGGCTGGGTTTCTGTTCTTCATGACTGGTTTCAGTTAAAACATTCTCTGCTTTCTCAGTCACAGATGTTTCAGCCTGGTCTCCAGCAGCCCCGCGGGACTCTTCCTGGTTAGACTTCTTGTTAAATGTCTCCTGCTCCTCCAAGGGTTGCGCAGGTGGTGATTCATGCTTCTCAACTGCTTCTTCCTGGGCAGACTCTTTGGGGCAGGACACGTACTCTTCAAGCTCAGGAAGGTCTGGCTCAATAATGGAATCATCTTCGCCTCCCACTTCATCAACAGTGACCAGTTCCTCCATGTTCTTAGGATACCAACACTCCTCATCAGTGTCAACTCCACTTTCCCACTCTTTCTCCTTGGGAAATGGATCAAGAAAAGACTTGTTAAGAGGGTACAAACACATTTACACTTAAGGGTTAAATAAGAGTCTGACTCCATACAGATCAAAGTGTTTACTTACAGTCTCTCTATCTTTACTACATTCAGTAGCCTCTTTTGGTTTATTGTTTCGCTGAGGTGAAACCGATTTTTCTTTTGACTGGCGATCCTGAGAAAAGAATTGACTTAGTTGCTAGAAGAATGTGTCACATAAAGCAGGTATACAACAATAGTGTACTTTTACAAAAGTTACTCACGGTATTTTCAGTAGCATTCTCTCTCTCGTGTTTTTCTGCAGTGGTGTGCCTCCTGCTTGTCTTTTTGCTCCTGCCCCTGCCCGGCGAACTCTGCCTCTTTTCTTCTGGTGTTCTGCAAAGTGGTTCCTCACTCATCTCAAACTCAGAATGCCTTGGCCTACCATGGTAGTCACCACCATCCCTCCTCTTTGGCTTTGTGTCATGCCTTTGGTATGGAGGTCTGGGCGGCTTGTCTGACTTGTACATTTGTTCTTTCATGTAGAAGTCGTCCTCCATGTTCCTGTAAATGTTAAAGGACATCCCCTGAGGGCTGCCTCGTGGGTGCCAGTCTCTGTTGCCCCTCATCCGATCTTCACCTCCTCCTCGCTCATCTGCAGATCTCGAGCTGATATGATCCATGGGTTTCTGGTAGGCCTTTCGACGGTCAGCTCCCCGTCCGTTAGGCCGATCGTCATCCACGCTTCCCCCATTCCTCCATGGGTCATCCCTTTCCCTTTCGTCCTCACCCCTTCTTAAGTGTGATGACCAATCCCAAGAGCCCCGGCAGGGGCCGAAGCCGTTGCTCCTCTCTGGACCTCTGCATGGTGCCCCCTGGGGACTGTGAGCTGAGCTGCATGATGTAAAACTAGGGCTATGGGAATGAGGACTCAGAGAGCGGCTGATAGGGCTACGGGAGCGAGCTCTCTCTGGTATGTAGCTGCAGACAGATGATAGGCAGATTACACAGTGGAATCTTCTAAAACTACTCTGTGTAAAACTGTGCTGGAATTTTTTTGTTCAGAAATATTGCACCGATTCAAATTAAGTTAATATCTATGACGTTTTCATATCACTAAATTTCTATTGGTGCTTCAAAGAACTCAGTGACACAAAATCAACCATTTGTGACTGAAAGGAGAATTAAAAGTTGCTTTACTGTTCAAGTTCTTGCATCTCATCCCTCTCCCGCTGAGAGTTGATATCGTGGATGATCGTTTGAACATCTTTACCTGGTTTCTAAACAGGAAAAAGTTTTTTTTAGTCATCACCTAAAACAGCAGCTGCTGTTATGATATAGTGACCCCTCAGGGACATCACACTGTTCACTTTGTTTTTAAGTCTTACCTTGAGTTGCAGCTCCTTGTACCTCTTAGACATTCGTATGAGAAGTTTCTGATTGCTAATCATAGCTGGAGTAAGTTGGTAGTATTGAACCATGGCCTGAGCTGCTTCAACATATGCCATCTCCAGAAATGCCTGATGGGAAAAGAGAAATTTGCTGTAAACAATAATGTCCTCCTGACAGTTATATGTTCTTTCATGCAGGATGTATAACATACAGTATTTCATATCTGTCAAACTGCATGCAAGCGAATCTTTGAAAATTATTATCACAAGGCATCAAGTTTCATTACTATAATAAATCACCAGAACAGTTGCTTTAGTCTCCGTAACCAATACCATGATTTTAGTATGAATGCCTTGAATTTGATATGGGTGATATTAATGGTGCGGTTCACTTCTGATAAATGAAACCTCTGAACCTGAGTGAGCTGTCATATACTGGCAGTTAAACCGCCAGCAAGCTATGGCGAAGTACGTGATACCACATAACAGTTACAGCTGAAAAAAGCTGTTGATAATCATAAACATGCACATTGGTAATTTAGTCACAGCAATTCGAGCACATCAGGACAGAAATCTGTGCAAATACATAAGGACTATTAAGATGATTTTGAGATTCAGTTAGGATGCAATTAAACCAGACAAACTAAACTGCCTGAATTTTACATCATTAGTATGATTTAAACCTGCAATAACTGATTTTTGTCCACTTGGAGGCAGCAGAAACAGAACATTGACATATCATGACCTTTTAAGTTAAAGTGGCAAAGATGTTAGCAAACAGTTGCTTATTTAGAAATCCAGCAGTTACAGAGCAACATTGTAGTTCATTTGGAGTCACATTTCTGTTCACCTGGAAAGCCAATGTCCGCTCTCTTTTAGCTTTGTTTTGGTCTCTATCAACTCTTGAGGTAAATATCTGGCTCTTCAGCTGCTAAATGCTCCACTATATATTCTCTAACTGTGTCTGTCTATCTTTCTGTGCTGAGCAGATAGTGTACAGTGGGTTTTTAGAAGTTTTTCTCTGACAACAGCAACAACTTGTACAACAGCCTGCAGAGGCTGAAAACGACAACAGCTCATTGTCTAGTTTTAAACAACGAGCTGAAACTCGCTATAAAGTACTATAAAGCCATGGTGAGCTGCAGATTCAGGTGATAATTCTCTGTAGGTTCATCGCCACAATTTTATATATTGTCATTATAAAAATAATGTGGGTCAGACTTTACATTTTGCTATTGCTATATAAATATGAATAACAAATAATTGACCAAATCTATTGTACCTGATGGGTAGAGCGCATGAGGATGTAGTTGGTGACTTTGCCAAAGGGTAGTCCCAGGTTGATGACATCATTCTCTGTGCAGCTGCCTTCAGGGAGGTTGCAGATGTGAACAACACGCCCTACGGTCGCTTTTCTGGGTGGAAATGGCTGCAAATAAAAATAAAAAAAAGACAAACTTTGAACCATAAGCATTGTTTAAAACACCACCACTTTTGACGGTGTTATCAGTAATAATATGAAGATAGGCTTAACCCTCGAAATCAATATTTACCTTCTCATCTAACTGTTGGACTGATAACAAAAAAAAAAGGAGAATTACAAAAATCTCAGTCAAGAATACTGTAGGAAACTAGTCTGTCTAACATCAATGCAACACTATCATACAGGATGTCATGTCATGTTCCCTCCTTGATACAGCCCAACTCATTGCATCTATTAATAGTTAATTGGCAGTAGAGCAGCAGTGATAATGGAAGTTTTCTTGTTTGGATTTGGAGACTTGTCAGCTGACTGGGACCAGACATTTCCCACATTTGACACCTGCACTGCTCAACATCCATTTGTCTTTCCCCCTTTTTTATCTTAAAGGAAATATGAAGTTGAGTAACACAGGAATGAGTCGAGCCTTTTTCATGGAGTTGAAGAAGGCTACAGAGATATAGTACCGAGAAGGTGAAAGTAAAATCATCCATTTTGGTTTTAGATACTGTAAAACCAAATTGTTATATTAAGTAGCCATGTTTTATTTATTTCTGACAATCTATTGCTTATTACTTTCATAATTTACTTTTATAGCTTTATTGCATTATAACAAATAAAGTTAACAGTTCAAGTCTTTGGTTCTTTCTCTTTCAGCTTTTCTTTCTCCATTTTCATTTCCAGCTCAATTATTACTGCCCTCTTTTTTCCAACTCCCTGCTTAACTATTTATCCTAAAATCTCTGCAATCTTTAGCTCCATCTTTCCCTATTTTGACTCACCACCAACAATTTTTTTCAACATCTGTCTCTGCCAAAATTAGAATTTAAAGAACAGACATACAATGAAGCTGACAAAAATAATCTAAAGAACTTGCTCCACTGTAGCGGGGACTCTGGATGTTGTGATTCAGAAATATGTGGAAAAGAAGAGCAGTGTGCATCTTTACTGTTCTGATGAGCTGCATGACTCCCTTTTAGTGGTTGTTTCATCTTTCTCATTAGCTCCCCCAATATATCTACATATCACCTTAAAAACACAAAGGCAACAACCACTGACTATTTGCTCTGTCTATCTACAGTACATTCATCATCAAACTAGTCTTTGCACATACCATTTGATACCTCGTGTTCCTTTAACATCGCTGTAGAAAGCAGTTGTAAATTCAGCTTGTTATATGACGGCGTCTTATTTCTGCTACCATTATGCTGCAACTGCAGTTTTCCCTGTGCCCCTCCTCCTCTTCCTGCTTCTCGGGCTGACAGACCTGATGGACAGTCCCATGTGCAGGGACAGACTGGGAGTCCTAATTCCACCTCAGACCAGCAGCCAGGGTCTGTGTTTTTACAGGGAATTTGTTCAGGGAAAACCCAACACTAACATACACTTCACACTGGGTCCAATAGCCATGAAGTATGAACTATATAAGGGGGAGGAGGAAACTTTTACGATCTCAAAGTCACTTTGCACTATGCATGTCGAAACATAATCAGAGGCAACTGTATCCATATTCAGAGAACACATGAAACACTGATCACAAATAATCTATTAATAACATGTGATTCTATATCACAAAATCCTGAATGATGACTTGAGACCGAAATGGTGAAGTAGTTAATAAATTGAGGACTCATACCTTCTTTTTAAAAAGTGCTTTTGTCCCTTACAAATTGGACGCTCTAGATTTTGAACTGGTATTTCTATTCACAAATTGTGGAAAAGCTATGTTACTGCTCATTCAATACCAAACAAGAGCTCTGGATGATTTGGCTTTAGATGAGCCAGATTACTGGATTGTTATGCCACAACTTAACGGTTTCTGGCCAGCAAGATGACATTAACAACTTCAGATGCAGGAGTGATAATTCTATTAACAGCTCTGTGCCAATGCCACTGCCACCACCAGAATATATAAAGGTCAATGCAGGTTGGGCTCAATAAACAGATCCAGAAATAGGCTGTTTATGTCTTTGGAATATTAGAAAGAACAAGAGTCTCCTTCTTTGCTCACTATGTTCACTAATGTCTGACCTGTAAAACCTTGTCTATGTCTGAAAGCCCAGACAGTTTGACCACAGCATTGATATCACTGTCGAGGTTGGCTCAGGCTTCAAACAGTAGCTGTTTCTGTTGACCGCAAACCAGAAGTGCAGTTATGCTATGTAACTGCACACTCACAAACCAATCTACTAAGCCAATCTGCTGGGTCAGCTCCAAATAATTGTCAAAAGTATTTTAATTTAACTGGGAATTAATTGTGATTGAAATACACCTTGTACCTTGCACCCTTATGAGTTTATTACAGTTTCTCATCTATACATTATTTGACTTTACAGTTGTTATTCTCAATTTAACCTGAAGAAAACAGTTATGATAATTTACAGATTTTTTTTCCTGTGATGTACTTTTTCATAAATCTTCTGATTAGACAATTTACACCCCCAGACTACAGCTTACAGTCAAAGTTAATGGCTTTACCTGCCACAGTGTGTTCAGCCATATGTGTTATGACAACAGCATGACCTGGCAACTCAGAGCCAGATGGTGTAAAGTATAACAACCATTTCACATGGTGCTTTCACTGACAGCATGCTGATTGACATAAGCTGGAATCTGTCCTAAGGACATGCCTGTTTACTTGTACAAAGCAGGATACATGTTGGAGGATCCAGGAAGATGGTCAGTTTGGTTTCACAGTTTTTCCCCACGTTCCTACACAGAGTGCTTGCACGCCAATTCCTCAGATCATTTTACCAGTCTCTCACCAGCCTGAAACTTTACACCGCTACCCGGGGGTGCGACCCAGGGGTCTTTAGGTCTGTGCTCCTTACAGCAGTTAGCTGTAATCCTGTGTTTATCTCTGTTTGAGTTCTGTTTTCACATGTAGCTACTGTGTTACTTAAAAACTGGGCTGCTGGACAGTGCAGTCCAAACTAAGGAACGTCTGTGTATGTGCAAGCATGCATATGTGCAAGCTTGCATGTATGTGCTTAGGCACATGTATGTGAGCCTCCATGTACAGGTCTATAGTAATTGTTGGTTTTCTTTATTTCGATCAAAAATCAGTCTCATTGAAATTCATGTTCAATTTTACTTTACCAAAGGAGTTTTCTTCTAGTTTGATTTCTAAAGTCTGTTTCTACAAATGTTATGTTATATGTGTTTACATTTTAATTTTCACACGTACAAATAAAAGTTCACAAATTATCATTGTGTGTGTTTGTGCGTGCACTTTTGTGTGAGTGCTCTGCTCAAACCTCAAACAATAAAACTCCACCTGTTCTGCTTAGACAGGTGTGTGTTTATAGCAACTAACATTAGCTCATGTAGCACAGCCTATAAATATTTTTCCACTGATCCAATAAAACCCTTTGTCAATAACCAACCAACCATGACTTTCACATAACTGAGATCAGGCTCCTGTTAAATAGTGCCAGGAAGAGAACAACAAATGGTTGACATGAAAAAGCGAAGCCACACAAAACGTTTGTTGGAATGGAAGAAGGGATATAATTTAAACAAGAACTACAGAATCTGTTACAGCCCCCTATCTCAGGTCTTAAACACATTTCTTTATATCTTATTTTCACTCTACAGCTGAGCTTTATTTTACCTGTATAAATGGTTGTAGTAATTATTATATGTGTACTCTGCTGAGTTTTGTTTTACATTTCTGTGAAAATCCCAAGATGTTTAAACATGGAATAATGTTTATTTTAGTAACGCAACATTAAAAATAGAATCTTACATTTGAGCAGTGAGATTAATGTGCTTCATATAAACTCTGTTGCAAGTAGATACAGATGCACATTATTCAGTGTATTTTCTGGACATTGAAATTCAAGGGGCGGTAGGGTATGTTACAAGAGTTTAAAAAAATAGCAGCTAAGACAAATAAACAATATATTGCCTAAATCTATGTGCTGGGCACCAGACTAAGCTTTCCCCAGGTTTGCTAGGACCCCTTTCACCTCGCTCACTATCTGCACTGTGCTTTTTAAGAGACCTGCCGTCTTGATGGGCGCTTATCGACAGCTGCCGTTTTTCAGCTCTAGTCAAGAGCCAACATTTCTGGACAGACAAACTAACTGTTGGGCTGCAAGTATTGACAGATAAGCTCTTATGAATATTCCTTATTAATTGAAGCCAAAGACAAAGTGAAGGGATTAACATTTACTTATGCTTCATTATTGGAAACCCTCCACAGTTTGCACCCTCTGCTCTAATCCAAGTGGTAAATTTTCAGCGTCTTTCCAGGTTGTAGTTGTTGTTATATAAAGTATGTCTCCATAATTTGTTGTTGCTGTGCTGTTGTGTACATTTTCATCTCTTTCTTTTTACTGTGACTCAAAGTCTTGACCAACCATGCAGCCTATTAAATTCTTCAGTGTCCACAAAAGTTCTACATTTCAGCCATAGTGATTATACATCGTCTTGATTATGTCTGTAAGTAGAATTAAAATAAGATTTTTGAAATGCAGTTCGCTATGCAGTTACATGCGTGTGACGTAGTTGGAGCATCGGTCTGTTCAGAACTTGCTGCTTTAGTTAACATGAAACCGTTTCTGTTCTGAAAGGCAGACAATTAAAGACACAGCTGAGTTGTGTCTGGTCCTAACAAATTTTTACAGTAGAATTGTGAAATATATTTCCTGCCTAAAATGAACTGAATCTGTTAATGCAAGTAGGAATAAAAGGAAAAAAAGTTCAAAACAAAGTATGAATATTTTCATAAATGTTCACTGCTAAACAAAATGTTCCTATATACAGAGGTTTTTCCTGTTATAGCCATATTTCACAGCTTAAATTTTCATCCAGGGGCTGGGTAATCCTGAAGTAGTAAACTACGGATTAATGAAAAATCTCAACACCTAGTTTCTACCCAGTATTTAATTACACACTTTGCCTGGCTATCCAGTTCACTGGAAAAGAGTTGTCAAGCCCGGACAAAGCCTGCTGTTGGGCCCCAGCAGCTGTCAACAAGGGGGTCCGGGTCCATTCATTACACAAAACACATTTGGCATCCATTCATTACACACCTTACATACGTGTTCCTACTACAGAGCAACGTCTTTAAAGATACATGGAAGAGATGCAGTGTACAGGAAAATTCAGTGAAAACCTAAACAGAGATAAAATATGATAACATACCCGCTCAGTCTGACCCTCTTACTCTGCACTGAAGAATACTAGAATACTAATGAAAACTGCGCCCCCCCCCCAAGTATATTATTACAAGAGTCATAGACACGGGTCAAACATTACAAATCACTTTTTAATTAAATAGAATAATTAAATTCGAGAGCGACAGAGGTTCCTTTGTCGCTAACATTCTTCAGAACTTGTCACAAAATTTGATTTACATGCTAAGATCAGACTCTAATGATTCTGTGAAAAAATCCAAACATTTGTCTGACCTTTGACTCTGGCTGGTGTGAGGCAAATCCTGTGTCTGACATGGGATAAGTCTTCATGGCTGCAGCTGGCAAGTATGATGTATTGGCTCCTGAGGATACATCTGTGGAAACAATTTGAAATTGTCCTCATATAGTAGAGCAAATCTGGGGGAAAAGTTACATTAGTTCAATGTTATAAATATTGCTAACAAAATGTCTCACTCAAACTCTTACTTTTATTTGAAAACACTAGGTTGAAAGAAAAGGGTTCAAAACATGTTCTCAGCGCTGACGGATGGGGAGAAGACACTTCTTATTTTATTTCTAAACACTGAATACTTAACTGGAGGACAAAGACCCAACAAATATGTTTCCATGGAGACTAACATTCAGATTATTATCAATTTAAAAGCCCCAAAAGAATTAAAATGCTCTATAGTGGTTGGAGGGGGATAGATTAAACCTTTTCATAAACCAATCAGAATAAAAATTGTACCACGTAAATGATTTCTGACTGCGTTCTTTCTGCGCACGCCCTCTGCCATGACATAAATGGGTGGGGGGCATACGTTTCTCCACTTCCCAAAAATGGCGGCTCCATAGCTGATTTGGCCCTCTACAGAGAGTTTGTTGTAATACAGCCACTAAGGAAGACAAATGGACAATGTATTCACCACTTCTGTGCATGTCACACAGCTGTTTTGTTTACATGCACCGGTGCATGTAAACACTAGACCATAGTAAATCATATCCCATGTGAACAGTAAACCCGAAATCTTCAGTCAGAATGAGTTCAATCAGAATGGGAAAAAAAGCGTGTGCAGGTAAATGCAGCTATTGAAAGGTTACATGTGTAACCATGGTTCTCAGAGTGAGAGACCATCTCTCCAACTTGAGGCTGCTAAAAGATCCACTCCATGGAAACTGTGAACAATGAGAGTTTTTTGCTGTCTGGACCACCCACAGATGTATGTCTTAAAGTAATTATACACAGGGATATGTAATACAGTAGAGAGATAGGATTGCTATGATAGAGAACAGGTGCTCAGTTTGTTTATGTGTAGAAAAGCACAACACAGATCATAAGCTTTGTGGGTTTGCAGTTATAATATGTGCACTAAAAGTCATAAACTCCCAACAAGTATGAATGAAGGTTTGGGTTAGTGCTGTGGTCTTGATATTTTGGATTTCAAAACACTTTATTATAAGTCAATATATCAAAATAGACTGCGTCACGTTATAAAAACATGTTGCCTAGTACTCTCACCCAACTAAAAATACTCCCTGACCTCCATTTATCTCCAGCAAAAAGGGACACTTGGTAGGTGGTGGTGACGAATGGGTTATCCTACCTTGACTTGCAGCAGAGTAGACCATGGAGTTTGTCCCTCCGGATTTCAGACCTCCATCAGAAGGCCTGCTGACAGCGTAGTGAACAGCTCCAGCTGATACCACGGCGGAGCTGCAACAATCATAGAAGGCTGATTTTAGCTGCTGCTCCCCTGCCTTGCTCACTCATATCTTGTGACAGAGCTCATATTCATAGAAACATTAAGACAGCTGTATATAGAGCAAGGAAAAGGAAAATAAATTGCTTCCTACACTCAAGAGAGATTTGCTCTGGAATGATCAATATATTGTTAATCTAAAAAAAAAAAAAAAAAATCACACTTAAACACAGCTTGTAAGAGAATGAGGAAATTACCAAACCATGGTAAGAGATAGTTGTAAAAGCAAACATCTTACTTCAATTTTTGACAATCAACAAAAAACTGAATAGACTGTGTGAAGCCACTAGTTTTGTGAATATCTGAAGTTCTTGCAGGGTAATAAAAGGACATGGGGGAGCACATGTTGCGATCACAACCCAATTTAAACTCTGTCCAGTGAATTTTAGAGTTGCAAATTACTCACCTTTCGTTTGTGTACAATGTTCGATTCTGCAGGTGTAGTTTCCCCTTCACGTGCTGGTCCCAGTCCTACAAACACACACATACACACAAATACACACACAAACACACACACACACACAAACACACCGTCCAAACATAGACTCAAACAGCTTGGACACACTGGAAGCTCACTGCTTGCCCACCCCCCTGATAGCTCTTACATACCCCCTGTATAAGCTCATGGCTGAAAGCAATTAAAGAGACAACATCTTGGATTAGTTAGTTAGTGAAACTGGGTTGCCTGCTTGTTTTATTCTCTATTGTCTATTTTTAAGGTATGAGCTGACAAATGTTCACATGTGGTGAATAATAGTTTGAAAAATAGTAAAAAATAGTTTGTGGTGTACAATAACATTTGCAAAAGAAGCATGCATTTATGTTTTGACTGATCAGTTGACTCACCTTGAGGTTGTAAACCTTCTTGTCACAGATGCTACACTGGTGTGGCAGTTGAGTGGGTGTGATGGCATGGTAATCATTGACTTGATAGGGCTGAAGTGTTCTGGTTTCCTCACTTCCATGCAGGGGCTGGTAGCCCCCAAATCCCTGTGTGCCACTTGAACCCAACGAGGAACCCCCACTACTGTGATTGAACTTGGGGTCAGGGGTTGGCTCCTCTGGGTTATATAGTTCCGTTTGGGAACGAATTGGCTGCCCAGCTGCTGTCCACACAGTGGCAGCATTAGAAACCATATCCATCTTTCCAGTGTGACTCATGCTACTGGGGCCTTTCCATTGCTCCTTCTGCCCAGGGGAGTTATAAACATTTATGTTCTGCTCATTGACACTAAATCCAGCTTGTTGCCCCTGTATATCCTGCCCATAGAAATCTCTCTGAAAACCAACATTGTTCATGTTCTTTGCCTGAGTGTTTATCACTGTGTAATGTTCATCACTAGCAGTGGCTGATGCTGCAGATGTCCCTCCAACTAAGTTGTACTGAAGACGCCTGTCAGTATCAGAGGGGTAAGCTGAACCTGACTTTTTACCATACTCCGCACCCTGTTGGCCCACTGTGCCCCCTCCACCAGGATGGTTCAGTCTTACATTCCCTGGGTTTTGGTGGTATCCCGCACCCACTAAGGCCCCCAAGGCTGAATTTGAAGAGGGAAATCCTAGCACTCCCGTGGGGAAGGCACCCTGTGGATTCCCAACCATAGTCGAAGTCCGTAGCTGATTGAACAGGGGTTGGGACATGGCGACATTGGAAAGAACCTGATTGAGAACAGTGGCGGCAGTGGCTGTGTTGCCCCCCTGAGCCAGTTTGAGGCGATGGAGGGTGAGCTGGGCCTGGAGCTGAGCAAGCTGGAGGCTGGCTGGAGTCAGGAGGAGCTGCTGGTTCTGCTGCTGAGGCACCGCCTGCACACTGCCTGGCAACTGGCCACCGACCTGGAGGCCTTTCTTATCGGTGCAGTCCACAGGTATCGCACTGATGCTGTAGGAAACAAAAACATCACATACTTCATGAATCTCAAAGGACTAATCCACTTGAATCACTTGCTAGTTGCCACACAATAGCTGAGAGGTTTTGTGTGATCATAAGCAAGGAGGTGGGATTCAGACTAGGCACTTTTAACAGACTCTAAATCAGAGCCAGCGGCTTCTCACTACTTCTTATTATAAATGACATAATGTCAGTTGAGTCTGCAGACGCTCAGACACTCTGACTTGCCAGCTCAGGAATGTAAGTAGGATATACAGCAACGAGTTCTCTGCAACCCTCCAATGGAGTTGGAGGAAACATGAATGCAGGAACAATGCCAGCAGCAACCAATGTCAATGAGATTGGGTGGTGCCACATTAATACAAGCTATGTATGTTATGGAAGCGTGGGTTGTGGAGGAAGAGCAAATGTCTATTCGAAATTTTAAACACCGATTGGATACACTTAATGCTGCCTACTGCAACTGGCACAGAAGGGCAATGCATGGTCGTTATTGTGAATGTTATATCAGTCTCAAATGTGACTTGTATTTAAAGTAGCAAAACTTTTCCTCAACATTCAATAGGAGGAAATAACATTGTCCTGCTCACATTTAACTTCACACCATTTTCAACCATTACTACAATAGAATTATTGACTGCTAATGGAAAAACTGTGGCTGTGCAGACAATTTTATGTACGTCACAAAACACCAACAACAATCACTTCTGTACAGTAGAAAAGGGTTAATTGGCATATGATTCTGTTAAATTTGCTACTTTCACTAACCATCAAACTACAGAAAAAGATAAATTACTGGTATTTCAAATAGACATTTACTCAGTGCACCATTGTTTTCCTATTCTTGTTGATTGGCTGTTTCAGTTTCAGTTTCAGCTCCTCATATTCACACAACTTTTTTCCACAGCTAGCATAAGCAAACACGTTGAATCAAACTGATCAACCAGCAGATGGTGGGCAGTTGGGCACAGCCATCAGTTGGCTGTCAGTGCTGCTGGGTTTAGGACAAACAAAAGAAAGTAATCAGTGCCAAGATGTTTTACACAGCAGTTTGCTGATGAAGTTGTTCTTCAACCTATCCTTTGGTGGTATGGCTGATGAAAGTAGCAAGGAAAAAGCAAATGTTCATTATTTCCACTTGCAATACGCCCATAATATCTTATATTGTATTATTTATTTTTTCCTACACCTGCTCTGGTAAATCTATCAACCACCACCCAATGCAATAAAACCCGGGACAATGGTTTAGGTATACTGAACTGGGAATGATGTGAATATGGAGGGCATGATGTAATTGTAAAACAAATACTGAAACCCGCCTGTCTGTTTCCTGGTTTCGCAGAAATGATTTTCCAGTTTACTGACAAAAAAAATCACCCGCTAAGTCAGGGAACCGTAGACATAAGCAGACAGTAGCCTCCTGATACCACCTACGTTGTGTCATTACACTGGTCCATTTACCATGAACAGACTCTCTGTGTCCGCTCCACTATTCAGTCTTGTTGCTCTTGCTAGCTTTCTGTGTAAACCAGAGCTATCATGGGACATCGTAACAAGATGTCTCAAGATTATATAACAGGAGCAATTCTAATCATTTCAATGACTTTTCGCCAGAGTGGAAAATAATGGATTTAATCTTTCACAGCATTTCTACCACGGACAGATGGTATGACATAATTTAAATTTCTTGAATAAATAAAGAGTAGTTAAAGTAACAGAGAGACAGCTGAATAGGGCATGGTTCAAATATCAAAAGGTTAGTGGCCCAAGCCTCTATTTTCCTACTGGTATACTGTACTGCACACCAGCTTCCTACAACACAAACTGCTGTAATAGAACCAATTAAAACCACATCGCCCACTGGTGCCATGACCCTGTTTGACTGGTCTGTCCTTTCAATTTTTGATGAATGCTCTCACATGCTGTCTAAACTTAGTCTACTCAACTACTCATCACATCATCTATGTTAAGCACCTGACACCCCTCTATCTAGCCACTGCTCCTACCAACCCTGATGAAAGGTGACAGACCAATCCGATTATGCAGGGTGAAATTCTAAATTGTTAGACAGAGATTTGTCAGCCATAAACTTTTGCACATGGAGATACTGACACATTATGGTTATTTGTACTCATGTTTACACAGATCCTTCAAAAACAATATATATATTACAAAGCCGGTTGTGGTTGTCCCTTTAAAATACAAAGAAGTTCAAGAGACATAAAAATGAATTTACGCAACTGAACGTCCAGGTCAGTCTCCCGGCTGGCTTTTATAGTTGTCATTGGTCTTGTGATTTCACTGCCAAATCATAAACTGCCATCACACTCTTGAGCTAGAGCACGAAAACGCAATTAAACTATGTACGTTTGTTTTGCATTTTGAGATGACTGAAAATACAAAGACTTATATACTGTATACTGACTTAAGAAACTCAATGTTATTGTTACAACAATGTATTGAGTCAAGGCTTTTGAATGTTGTGCAATTTCAGCTTAGCAATACAGTTGTAATTCTGTCACAGAAGAAGAATCTAATTTTCCAACAACTGGTTCTGTGTCTGCAACTCTACATCACAATGACATAGTTACACCAATATACCTTTATTTTTGGTATACCTGTTTCATTTAATAGTCATACTCAGTGTTATGGCTTACTACCATAATATTTGTCCAGTCAACTCTGACGCAGACAGGCTGCTCACCAGTTAAAACTTAGGGCAACAGTGGAAATCAAATCTGCTGAAGCTGCTGATTACAAAGAAAATTACGCTTTTTAATTTCAAATTCTTTAAAACCATTCACCACGTGATCACTTTCACACTGTTGCCCCACTAATTTGGAATATAATAGATAATGCTGTAGCATGTTTTAGGAAAATGTAATTTATGGCAACTTCAGTCACTAAAGGTATGACTGGTATAAAAGCTTAAAGCTTAAAAAGTATTATTTCAAATTATATATATGTATGTGATTGAGTGTAAGTGTTTTAGATCAAACATCTGGTAGACGTTTTAGACTAAACCTCATTTTGCTAAGTTTGCACTGTAAGGCACTTTGTACTTTTGTTCAGAAAAGTTTTATTTAAGAAATAAGTTAAAGGACAACATGGGTATTTTTGCATGGTTTAGGTTTTATGCATCTGTGATAGATATATCAACAATAAGTTAAAATAGGCCCATACTTGTGCAAAATAACATTTGACAATCTAAGATGTGGCAAATGTACTTATGATACCTGATGCATTTTGAACAATTGACAAACTCCAGTTTTGCTGCCGATTGTACACACTCTTAAGCGAACAAGCATGTTGATGGAGAGATACACTTACACCATTCCAACTTATGACTCAAAGCTATAAATACAAGAGTTGGCCTCTGCCATCCCGAGACACAGTGTCCTTAATAGACTAATATGGACTCTTGGGCAGCTGGCAGAGTGTGCTAGACACTTCAGACCAGTCTTGTGATGACGATAGAGAATATAGGTGTCAAACAAACCTAAACCAGGTGTGAAAGGGAAGACTTTAAAAGAGTGACACAGGGATGACAAGAGAGAAAAGCTTGCAAATGTAATAATGAAGACACTTCACTGTGATTTAATGATGTTACTTTGAAACAGCCCTCACAGCCACACTACCAGGACACCTCCCAGGACACACACATGGGATGTGCTTATCATTCTGTTAATTTATGATACATGCACTTTAAATGCATTACAATATATGTAACTATATGCACTGAGAGTCCCAGAGAGAGAAACTGAGTTATGTTTTGTATGTATAATGTAAGGTGTAAATAACACAACAATTTAAATTACAAATTGATAAACCCAATGATTCAGACACTGGGTGAAACCCACTCTTCAAACAGACCAAAGATCTGCTAAATCATGAGCATTATTTAGTCTCTGCATAAGAGCAGAGAGCAGCGTAGCAAAGTGTTATTTATGTAAAACAGACTCTTTTTACACCAACTGGGAATACAAACATCTTGTGATTAATCGTCGTCACTGACATGTCAATTGTTGAGCAATCAAAAAAACATATTATACATCAGATATTTGCTAATTCTTGCGATGCAGGGAACCACGGCTGCTATTAGGTTTTGGCAGCAGACAAAAAACTATTACTGAAGAATGGAACCTGTCAGGAGCAATTAACTTAGTTTTTGACGAAGGAAACAAATTAATTTTAACATGTTAAGAGTCACATAATTTAAAACACATAAGCAAAAGCGGATATTCTACTTTTCTTCTATACTAAAGAACTGTCTTAAGGGTGAATACATTCTATAAACTCTTTGCGGAAAATACGTAATAGCGCTTGGATTAAGGTCTATACTGTACCTTTGACAGCTGAAAAAAGTGTCACACTCAGTCATGTCACGACAGAGCTTCTATTCCAACAGACAGTATTAGCTCAGTCTTAAGAATAGACTCGTAGTCACTTTAAAAACTCATGCATGTTACCAGATTTCCAAATTTACATACTTCAACATGTTTCTGTTTTGTTTCATAAATAAAAAGGAATAAGGTTAACAAAGCTTAAAGATAAAGAAACATGTTCATGAGGCTTAAAAATAAAGATAATATGAGCCAAGTCAAATTATTTATTGAGCATGTTTAAAAACACAGTTTGTGTGTATTTAAAGTGAAGAAGAAGTGATGACTTACTTTAAAACATATTCTGGCTTTAATGTAGGACACACCTGTCAATCAGAGGCTTTAACGGAGTGTAAGGTGAAGGACAGTTTCAGAATAGATTCTGAAACATAAATTTTATTCTTTCTACTTGACACCTGACATCTCTTGCTAATTCTGCCTGTCAGATACTATTTTTTAAACGTTTGGCCAGATTTTACAGACTTATCTAATAAAACAACATGAGTGATTGTGAACGTAACAAGAATTTCTTATAAGTGATACTGTCCTGGCTCCTGTCAGTCGTGTGTTTGTGAAAACACACCTAATATTTTATGGATCTGTTGAACAAATAATCACATGACATGGAGAAATGGCTGTAATATTTGAAATGGCCTTCTACTCCCATCTGCTCCTGAGGCAAGGATTTCTCATCCAGCGCCAAGCCTAATGTCAGGTGCAAAGCCTGACGAGAAAGTGTGATAGTCCAAGTGTCCAACAGGAACTCTGCTCAACACATGCTTTCAATTTCTTATTGTATTTTAAATTATGGCTTTCCAGAGAATGGTGATCACACTGTACGCTGTAAACAACCCAGAGTACTTGAGAAATATAATAAAATATATAATATCAATAGTAAGTCAATATCAATAAAATAAAGCATAAGAAGTAAATGATGTTTACATCAAAAAAAAAACTTGTTAGTATTAAATTTTCGTAAAACTCACCTCACCTCTCAATACACGTCCATAACTCCACAATCAACAAAACAACTATTGTTAATGACTGACAACAACTGACAATCATCAAAGACAGGTGTAATTCACTGCTGTATCATTCATTTCACAAAAAAACATAATTATCTGACTGGGATTTTCTACGGTCTAAATGTGGGTCACAAACAGCTGATGTCAAAATCGGCTGAAATTAATGGATAACTGTTTCCTACTGTGTACTTAAAAAAAACACATTGAAAACATGGCAGACCTTCAGCTTTAAAGTTAAATATGCATTAACACTAACAAACATCACAACCAATATGAGAGTTCAGCAAGTTCTTTTACACATTTCTGCAAATGTAAACCTGGTGGCCTAACAACACAGTATAAATTATGAAAATACTTTTGGCAAACTGTTTCAAAATTTTTCAGTCAGCGCCAAAAAACAAACGCATTCTGATTTGACAGTCCAAGGCTTAGCCCCATTGTCCTCACTTTCACAAAGATCAAAAACAGGTCCGCAGTCATAACAAAAACGCCACATGGGTCTAATCAGTCCACAGAGCTTCATCGGAGGAAGTAACAAATTAGAGGAAGGATTCAAGTCCAGTGGACTCTACAGAATAGCCCTGTACTGAGTCCAGAGAAACATCCAACAAAATATCCCACAGCGTCCAAACACACTGCAATTCCACAGACAACCATAAATCCTGCCTCTATGCAGAGCCCCAACACAGTACAGCTGTACAGACTTACTACCACATTCACTACACTACTACAGGCTTATATTGAAAAGCACACCTGGTGGTATTGGAAGAAACACACAAACCTTGAAAAGACAGGAAGCGGAGGTCCAAGTTACACCTCTGACACTACACTGCACTGCTTCTCTATAGTCTGACCTCTGCCCAGCAGCTGAAACTGACATATGTCTCTTCCCTTTAACATGACGACTAGTGCTAGCACATGTACACTAGCATAACATCACTGCTAGTGGTCTTTTGCCTATGTGAGTGACGCTGCTTCCCTGTCTTAACCGGACAGGCAGAAGAGACACATGTGATGAAAAGTCACAAGTGCTCAGCATGTGTGTGTGAGGACGGGGGTAGAGGAGGAGAGTAGAAAACAACTAAATATCTGATTACTACTGACCAACTACCACATCCATCTTTTGACTCACATAAAATATTAAATCAAATGTTCTGCCACTCCTTCTAAACTATATAACATTAATTTTCTTTAAAGAACACTGAAGAATATGCTACCTGCCAGCCATGAATCCCATTTACTCTATGAGACAACATGGGTTATAATGGACTCTTTGCTGGTAGAGCTTTTCATTTTCAGTGTGCCTGGTGACTGGCAGACAGCTTCGAGCAATGGATTTTGCAGCTCTCTGGAACTGTTTATACTCTACAAATGGCCTCTTTTCTTCCTGTGAGATGCTCTGATATCACCAACTATGCTGCCAAAAGGAGAAGAGCACCTGGGTGACTGGCACAAATTTATCTAAATATGAATAATAATAAACTGGCATTCCTCCTTGTAGTTTTAAATAACTACAGTAAAAAACTGATGTGACATCAAATTGCAAATCCATTTTAAATTGAAAAATTTCCTCATAAGTTCAGACATTGTTGTGCTTCTAAAATTTCCTCACACAAACATATATATAGAGATAATATATGTATATATATTCAGTTCAATTCAATCTTTATTAAGGACAAAACTCATGGGGGATCCATGTGTGTGTGTGTGTGTGTGTGTGTGTGTGTGTGTGTGTGTGTGTGTGTGTGTGTGTGTGTGTGTGTGTAATTAGTGATGCGCTATTGTTGTTTTCTTGTTTTTGTTAGTATTATAGTGTTATATTTAGTATGCTTTCTTGTGTTTTTAATTATTTTAATGTCCTTTGTACAGCACTTTGGTCAGCTCAAGCTGTGTTTAAATGTGTTCTAGAAATAAAGTTGACGACGATTATTTACTATTACTAGTGAAGTGGAGTGAAGCTGTGGGGTGGGGGGGGTGGGGGGGTGGCAGTCGGCACGTCCACCGGTGGGACGGGGGCACTCAACACTGGGGAGATGGAATGTGTTTTTTGCTGTGCTTCTAAAATGTCAAATCATTATCAATATTTAGGACATCTTACTAAAATCTAACAAAAAATAAATAAATAAAACTGCTTGATGTAAAAGATGTAAATGCAAACACAGTCAAACAAAAATGGGTATTTATTAAGAGGAATTAAAAAACATTTATTTTTTAACAATATGCTGGCTTATTGTTAAATAATTATTTTTTTTAAATTGCCTCTTCTGTGCGAATGACTACACAAGATACTTTTTGAATGTTGAACAACATTTAAAATAGTAGTGCAAGTAAAATCCTTAAAAAAACAATAATAATTTTAAATATCACAGGCGATGTATTAGACAAGCTGGAGCTATAAAATGGTTATTATGGTTATATTTTTGTACAAACACATTTCTTTTATTTCTTATGCAATGATATGAACATATGCAGAGCTGTTTCTGCTTTTTCCAAAGGATGCTGACAGACGGAGGACAGCAAGTTTGAGACACACTGCAACAACAGTACCTGCTTGTTTTTGTCTTCCTGCACTGTGTAAACAAATTGAGATTATTAAATATTCTTTTATTATATACAGTTTTATAGTTTTTATATGAAAACATAATAATGTAATATGTTTTCATAAATGTGTAATTAATTTCTTCCCTGTTTTAACTTTAATTTTGTTTAAATTAATTTAAAGTACTGATAGGATTTATATTATATGTTGTATTCCCTTTTTTTTCTCATTATCTCCCCTCTCTAAACAGTGCCATTGCAGACAACAATAAAACAAGTATACATTGTAAAACAGTACCACACAATAAAATAATCTTACAGCATAATAAATATAAGCCTACAACTTCATCTACTGTATCTATTATTTTTCTTTTCTGCCTTCTTCTATAGAGCTCTATCTGTAGATTTTTAGCAGCTGTAAATGAGTGCTTTATCTAAGCACACAAGAATTTAATTTTCAAAGAAGCATCACACTGACAGATTTACTGTCAGTCCATCTGTTAGCGTCACACTCAGACAAGGAAAGAGTGAAAAAGTCACTTTTTAACCTGTACCGCGACCATATGTGCTATATGATCATCAAAAGGGATATTATCTGAGTATGTCCTCCTTCATCTTCCTCTTCTTATTATAATCATTATTTTTATTGCTATCATCATCTTCATCATCATTATTATCATCAGCATTATTATGCCCACTAATTCAGTGAACTAATTTAGACATAGAGAAAGGTGTACGGTTGCATCAATAACGACAACCATCAGGCCCAATTTTATGTTCCAATACTAATACTAATATATGAACTTGTATGACCAACATCATTATTATAATTATAATTATTAAACAATTATGTATGCCAGGGTATATTTTTATAAATACATTTCTGACATTGAGACCAATAAGATATCTTTTTTATCTAAATGCAATGAATAATACTGTTTGTTACAGTACGATGTAATCCTTTTTTGACATATATATATACATATATATATTTTTTAGTTTGTTTTCTTAGTTTTTAATTTCACTTGAGAAATTAACAGGTCCTAACAGTTCTTTAAGCTTTTGTAGCGGAAATGTTTTGTGATGCTGGATGCTCTGTTTTAGCACCATCCTCGTTGGGTGAGCAACTGGAAATGCAAGTAGTGTAGGTGGTGGTAAGTGCTCGGGGGAGTTTTTGTTTCAGAACTACAGCCGGAAATAGAGCTTTGAAAATCTGAAATCTTATATGCAGAAAAGTAACTCGTAAAACCTAAAACCAAAAACCTCTCAACTTCTTCCTACTTTCTTTCTATGAAGCTGTAGAAACCTCCCTTTAAGTCACACACACACACACACACACACACACACACACACACACACACACACACACACACACACACACACACTAGATGTCTTATGAAACACTTTTTCCATGGCCCACTAGGTGGTGCCATATGCTGCCACAACTGGCCCCAGGAGGTCTGACAGGGATGTGTTGGCTTGCCGTATGAGGGCACTGTATTCATTTTAATCAGCAAGTCCTATGCCAACCTGCTAGAATGGGAGTCACAATTTTTACATTAGCAGAGAGTTATTGTCATACAGTGACTCATAATGTAATGTCACTTTTGGAATAAGATGAAAGTGCTTGAGAAATACTTTGAATTGAATTCCTTATACAGAGTTGACTAAAACGCTGATTAAACCGCCATACAGACAGAATGGTCATGGCAGACAATAAATGCTCACAAGCAAATGTGGACACTTTCATTAATAAACAGAGACAAATGGACATATGCATGAACTTCAGAATATGTGACTCAAGGATCATCATAAGGAAATCATAAGGAGACCATGTAACCCTTACTCTTCCCAATATGGCATAAATTGTTATTGACATGCCAGAGCCTTAATTTAACTTTTCAACAAATCAGACACGTAGCTGTGACCTGCAAAGTCAACACATAGCCACCATCATGCCATGAGAGACGCTTGCATGGGGCGAGGTATGGGTGAGGATGCAGGGTCAGCTTGCTTTACTCCACATTTGGCACAGTTGCAGGGGGGGAGTGGTTCCTGATTTATGGCACCCTAGCAATGGGTGAGGTATCCTGGCCACAGAGACATAGGGTCTGGCCTCATCACGACCCCCATTAGACCGGCCCGTCCACAGTAATGCATCACTTTGATTCATACCGTGTTTCTCTGATGATGCTTGTAAAATGGGCGGATTTATACTGTGGATCAGTCACGGGTTTTATGAAGTGATATCACAAGGTAAACGAAAAAGTTTGTGAGGTAACTAGAACCGCATGTACCCGGCTTTGGCCATTCACTGTCAAATAAACCTGTAAGTGCACATGCCTGACATTAAGTCACTGCTTGAGTCACGCACAAGCACACGTTCAGCCAAGAGACATGCAACTAAACCCAGAGAGGTTTATGCTGGAGAAACATTTCTCCCCACATCTCTCTTATGGTAGCTGTAGATGATCTTGTTTCACCCATTGAGGTGGTGTAACATGGGATACTGGGGTCAAAGAGAAACATACAGGTCAAAAGAAACCTTCTGACTTGACAGCTGCCTTCCAACTGTGGAGCGAGCAATCCTTCAAATATGTCCCCTAGCAGGAAAACTGCAATTAGTCGTTAAGGTTCTGCTGACATAGTGCCCGCTTTAGGACTTGAGAGTGACAGCTGCTTGAGTCATTTGCTAAGAAATAAAATATCATAGGAAGCTTGAAAGATGAAAAGAAGCAAGACTCAAGAAAATGCATGACGCACTTTTCTAAAGTAAACTAGCAAAGCCTTCAAATGTAAACCATAAATTCCAACACTACCATTTTTCTGACAGATTATCAACACTTGCCTATCTTTTCTTATCAGGTGTTCTGTGGTCAGCTTTGATGAGAGAGTGCTGACAAGAGCTTAGAAAAGCCCCTCAGTTACCTGGGATCCGCTGACATTGAGTGTCAAAATGGGTGCTGAGAGCTCGGGGCCAGGTGACTGAATCTCTGAACAGCTTGCTTGGACTTAGGACAGAGTGACATCAGAGATCCATCTGGCTTGTCAAAGTTGCTGCGGGGAAAAAAGAAGGATGGCGACTGCACAAGCTGCAGGGAAAGTCTAAACTTACAGCAGCTATAGCTCCTGTTACAGAAGCCACAAGTTTGACAAAAAAAAGGTCCTTGTCCATTAATCCTCTGGTCAGTCAAAAAACAGGGAGAGTGAACTACATTAGTGGGAGTATTACATGGTGAGCCCAAATCAGGTAAAAAGAAAAAAAAAAAACAGAAAGAAAGGTTCTTTTCGTTAGCATGTTAGTGTTGTTTAAGTTGGATTGGAGAAATATTTGTGAGGCAGGAATTAAAGCAGAGGAAGCGTCACAAGACTCAGAGGTGAAGTAATATGAGGAGTGGGTGAGGATTGTATTGGCTTTGACGACTGAGCCTGAGCAGCCATTTTTCCTGCTGCTCTGAAATAGTTATTTATAGCTGCTGCCTGGGTGTAGACAGTAAATTTCTTTTTCACTGGCAATGCTGCTGCTGTGCTGCCTGGTGACACATGAAGAGTCTATCATTTTTCTTGATGAAATTCTGCAGTTCCAAATATAAACATATAAATGAACCATTATGGAACACACCCTCACTATTCATGAGTAGCTGCAGTAAGGAACACCTAAAATGAGTCTTCCCCAACAGTGGTCAGCAACATCGGAGCTATATTGGTGTACATGGTGACGTAGCGATGATTCCCACAACCCCTCCTTCAGTCCTTCTGTCCTTCCTTCCTTTCAGTATCACCCTCTCACCCTCTCTCTCTCTCTCTCTCTCTCTTCATTCTTACCTCACTCCTACTCTCCTCCATCTCTGCCCAAAGCAAGCATCGCATTTTACCATCTGTCACTGCTGCTGGCTTACAAATACCAATCAAACCCAGCTGTGCTGTCACACTCATTCACTATCTAACCAATAGCAGCACAGCTCCCTTCTCACCACCCAATAATTCCTTTAAATTACTTCACTACCCTTGAGCAATGCTTAGGCTAGCATTAGGATTTCCTGTTCTATTTTTAGAGTATTGTGGGGAATCAGCAAAAATGTATATACTGAAAGAAAATCAAAATATAGTATTCATAATCCAAAAAATGTGTTGTGAGTATAAATCCAGTCCAAGCCTATATCCACTACGACAGGTGGTTGAACGCGAGTGCCAAAAGGAGCCCTGTGGTTCAAAAGAATGTTCAGGAAACAGAAGAGCACAAATATCATCCCTGCAACAGTAGTCAATGTATGTTTTCATCTTCACTCAGTGTAATAAACCCCAAATAAGAGTGCTATCCTATATCCCAGCTTCCACATGCTCCCATCAATTCTTGCAGGAAATTTTATTATGATATGTCTATGTGCCTGGGCCAGTGTAAAACCTGTCATATGACTTCCATGCTGGTTTACGGCCACTCACCCCTAGCAATTCTGTTTTTACACCAAGCACGTGGCTGACAATGATAGTGAACCAAGCCTGCACAGGATTCCCTACTTGAAGGTTGAAAGGTTGCTTTGAAAAAAGCAGAAGAGATATATTTAAAATTATATATATATTTAAATATATTTGATGATTTTAAAAAGTCAGGTAAAATAATAAACACGTTTCCGTATAAACATCTTTCCATTTTTGTCAAGCAATTAATTCAGTGTGAGATGAAAAGCACGAAAAGAAAAACAAAAGCCACATTCACACTTTCCCAACTAAGAATTATGTACACAAAGTGCCTAATGTCAATATTTTAAGATGAAGTTATCACTGTTATAATTGAGTTTAACTCGCATGGGATCATTTCAGGGCCTCAGGTTCAACAAAATACAGTGATTAGCTCTGAACTTCTACTTTTAAAATTACAGATGATCTCTACTGCTTTTATAAGTTTCTTGGTAACATCAGTACCATGCACACAGATCTAAAGCAAGACAGAGACAGACAAAGTTTCAGTATGATAAATGATTGTATGTCCTATTATTGAGTCAAATAAATAAGTTTTATTTATGGGGCAACTGACTGTTAAAGAATGACAGAGTAAGGAGGTTATGAGGACTAAATAATAGATGTGAGAAATCTCTTGCTCTCCGCTCATTTCTGTTTAAATTCCAATACTGAAAACCGTTCAATTAAAATTGTGTTGACAACAGTTCAGTCATCTTTTATTAACAATGAAAATGAATTAATATGGTTGTCTCGAGTGTCTTGAAATCACATTAGCATCTTGTTCAAAGTGAAGACAACAGATGGGTAAAGCATTTAGGGGAAAACAGCCAATCATGCACGCGCACACACACACACACACACACACACACACACATGGTGGACACAATGCAGGTCTGACAGTGACAGGGAGGGCACAGCGGCCATATGGTTCAACATGTCTCATTCCAGGAAGCTGTTGGCATTACAGGCTGCTCAAATAGCCATTAGTACAAATTGGCCTAAACAATGAAAGTGAGTGAACTCAGCAACTCTTCCAACAGCTGCTCTGCAGTCCCCAAAATGACAAATGTACAAAAGGAGATAAAAGGAAAAAGAGAAAGTCTTCCAGCACAACTCCAGTGTAAGTGAGAAATCCCCATCAAAGCTGGTGAACAGAATGGGTTGGCTATGCACTGGAGTAATGACCATCAAGGGATTTCTCTGTGGAGCCTGGTTATTGACATAATGCAAACAGAAGTGATATAATAAGACTTCTCATTTTGTATTTTACTATTTTACCACTAATATATAGTATCAATACCTAGCTTTAGTTTCATGATCATATAATACTAAATTAAACAAAAAAATTATTAAAATAATTTTTTTTCCCACACAACATATGAGACTGGGGAAACCAGAGACGAAGGTTGAGCATGTCAGATCTGAAGAAAAATTACATGGTAGGATTTGCTTTGTTCAGAAAGTGCTCATAAAAAAGTGAGTGCATTATAAGAGAGGAATTTGTATAATCCCCTTCTTCAGAGGCAAGTATTTTGAAAAACCTGTTACACACATACGTATATATGTGCAGTATATACAGATAAACAGTATATTGTACATGTATAACCGCAAATACAGGATTGTGTTATAAACAGACCACAGCCACTGAACACAAAATTATAATCATATAAAAGTAAAGGCCTTATCCTAAATCCTGACTTCATATATCTCACAGATTTACACAATATACAGTTACATATACAGTGTGGTCCAAAAGCCCAAGACCAATTTCCCATTGGGAAATGTTTGTGGTTATCACCACTGGCTAAACAGACACCAATGTGAAAAAAATCTTTCGTTTGTTAGTTTGTCTTTCACAGACCAACGACCAAAGAAATAAAATTACTGCAGGTAAGAGTGCGTCTAGAGTTCCTGAGTTAAGAAATGTAAACTGCAGTTTATTAGATTATTACTAAAACCAGTGAAAAAGCTGTGAAACAACAGTCAAAAAACATGAAACAATGTTGATGAATAACTCAATAACTGATAACTAACAACACTAGGTAAGACTGCACACCAACTTTCAGAGACTTTAAATGACTGTATTGTAAACTGATTAGTCCTGTTTACTTGATGTTGATCAGCAAATCACACTGTTCTCATATGCTCAATACTCAATTTCAAACAGTTTAGTTATTGATTATGAAACCGAGGCTTGTTTGATCAAGTGTCATTATAATCATTATAATAATCTACAGATCTTGCAGTCGACAATTTTTGTAGGAACTTTTTCTTTGGTTGAAAAGTATTTCTAATAAAAACTGTTCAAACAAGGGTCTGAGGAATACTCAGTGTTAACTAAGACACTTTCTGAAAAGACATGTTGAATTTTATCAGCAGAAGTCTCAAATAAAACCAAAAGCTATCAGCATTTCAGAGATAAAAGAGAAAGCATGTTTAATATCATAGCTGTAGTCCACCAGAGCCAGAGAAAATAAAGCATCAGTAGACCATCTTAAAGTTTTATCTTGCAAGGGTAAACTGGCAAATCCACACGCTGCGGGGAGGCAGGAAAGTTACTGCCCTGCTATCTTCGCATTTATGACTCACTGACAGCTGTATCTGAACTGTTCCAGACCCACACACGAAAACATGAATGCAATTTTATTTATTTCATGGGCACCGTACACTCTAACTCTATAGGTTTTACCTACAACAGTTCATGTTACTCAGAGAAACGTGGAATGGAGACAACAGATTCATATCAGCGATGCAATTATAGCCAGTTACTTAATAACAGTTGTCTCTAAGGGGAAGTCAGAAGCCGCCATCTGTGCCCACCAGTCTCCCTAAAGTGCAGTTGATTAGTTGGGAGGTTAATCGCCAGGAAGCTGTTCTGTATGGGTTTTGACTTCGTGCTGACAAACAGAAACTCTCCCTCATCGCAGTGAGTATTTTATGTGGTCCATTAGCATGCCTGATTTCTAATGTTTCTCAAACTGCCAGGCATGACAGCACTGCTCTATTATCTTCTCTTTGTTTGTGTATGCATCCACACCCCTCTGTCACTGACTCTTCCTGCATAAAGCTTTTTCTGTTTTACCCACTCTGGCTTCCCACTTTCTTTCTCTCCACAACCCCCCACCCCCACCCCCAGGAGACACACACTCAGAGATCTCTTCATTCATCCCCGACACTCGATGATACCAGTAATACAGAGGCTGATTGCAGAGGCCAGGAATAGAGACTGATGTAGCGTTGTTTCTACCTTGGAGCCAGCACCATGAGATAATGTTGGAAAGGCAAAGTTGTCTTTATGATATAGAGGCGTTATCTCATCAAGCTTTTATTCCAGGCAGAGCCACAAACATGTTCTAATGTCCATGTTCATGTCCATTAGGCATGTTTCGTGCTGTAATATCTGAAAGAATTTAGAAATAATTGTTTCTATCATATTATTATTGTTAATTAGCAAACATTTATACAGTCTCAATACAGGATTTGTGAGCTTTGTCACGCAGCAAACTTGCTCGTTTCCATTGACAGTCTCAGCTGTAGCTCTACCTCTTGCCACATCATCACATCACATACATCAGTCTTGTCTAGAATGAATCCCAGAGAGGGGAGACTTAGGACAAGTCCACCATGCTTAGTTAAAAGTTAATTGAAAGTTTGATGGATTGAACATCCTCCACCAAAATGTCAACCCGAGAGAGACGCAAAAAAACAAATGCATATATGCAGTAACAATCTGCAAACTTTTCCTAGACAGTCTGGACCAAAGAACAGGTGTGATCGATACATCTTACCTAGTGTATGAATGTGCACACAAATGTGCATGCACGTTAGAGTTAAATAACAGCAATGAGTGAAGTGTAAAAATAAAATGAAGAGGATTATTTTGCGATCACTCACTCATGATGTCATTAACCTACATGACGGTTGAACTGAAAAACATTTATGACACTGCTATTAAAGCTAAAAAGCGCAAAACTGTTGTTACATCAACACAATGATGATGCCTGACCCAGTTTCCAAAGTAACTGCTTTAGTGTTATGTAAGGTCTGTGCTGACAGACAGTGACTCACTCCAGACCCACAAGCCTTTACATGACTCACCGCTACACCGAAAATATGAATTATGAATCCCTGCTGCTCCACTGTTCGGTACACTCAATGGTCCTTAATGTTACACAGATCACACTCTTGCAACTGAGGGAGGATTTTAAACTAGATTGACTGCAACAACTATTAATGGCCAACTATTGAAGGTTCGGGTTTTCTCTTACCTGTATTGCAATTTAGTTTCATACATCCATCAACCAAGAGTGCAGGTGAGCAGTGTCTGCTCTGAAAGCCTATCTAAAACTGCTTTTGTACAATCACTGTGTGATATGTTTTATGATGATACAGTCAATATGTATTTTTGATGATGTGGCCTGAACACTAGATAAAATAGTCTGTGCCTATAGAAAAATAGAAATCCTCAAGTTTCAGAGTCATATATCACCACAGGTAATTTATAAAACATAGCAGTATTAGTTCAAAGTATGTAGGGTTCAGGAACATCTGATTACTGACCCACTGCATGTAAATCCATGTTATAATCGTGTTAACTCATGGTACGTAAACACATTCTCTAATTTCCTTTACCCTTATCCAAATTTCTCCCAATAGCCTGGAATCATTTTCTGACGTAATGATGAAACATTAGACACACACGCAAAGATGGTAAGCTACTGTTACCAGGATGCACTGTGAAATCTCCTTAGTTTTACAGTTTGGGAAACATATTCATGAATGACTGCCATTAAATCAGTTATTATTATAGTGCGGAGAGTTTGGCAAGGTGCCGTGGTGTTTGATTACAGGAAAGATAATACAAAGTGGACTTGGTGACAGAGCGAGTGGTTCTCACTGGTGGCACTGTGGTCTCTTGAGAGTCTCTCTTCCTATTGCCATCCTTCTCAGCCCATTTAAATCTAATCCCTGAATGTAAATCTGTTCCAAAGTTCTGTGGGATCCCACTGGTGTAAAATCTGTGGCTGAAGTGTGAACTAGTTTAGGGGAAGAGTGGCTAGATTAATGTGTAACTGTAGCTGCAATGTTTCTTCAAAATAGGGTTTGTGTATTGCAGAAGTTTCACTGCGTACAGGACCTAAGAGACATAAACTGCAACATAAAACTCTCCTCTTACCACAGCAACTGACAGACTCTGTAAACAATGTCATCAACAATTTACATTTTCAGCAAACTGAAACTAGACAAGTCAAATGCATGTTTATTTACAAAGGGAAAGCTGAAAAAGTCTTGAAGCCACCAGCACACAACATGTTGCAGTTGAACAGCGACACATTAAATGGCACAGTAAAATGAAACAGTTTCTATGAGGTTAGAGTGCAGTCTAAGCTTTAATTTGAAGGTGTTCATATACACATTAGGGAAATTGTATAAGAATTGAAGCCCCTTTTATATATTGTAATACTTTTAATTTGGATTTGGATTAATAATTTTAAATGAAAAGTTTAGTTTAGAAAGTTTAGTAAGTTAACAAACTTAAATGAAGTCATCATATTTAATATGTGGCCAAAAACAAACAAACAAAGAGAAACGACTCGTATTTATCAACCATGAGGCACAGTAGCAACAACCTTCATTTGTCTTGACACAGGATACAAGGCGACTTGTTTCTCGACTGTCAACAACAATGTCAATAGTTCTGTTCACCTGCTTCCTCTGTTGACAAAGGCTGGTCACATGATTAAAACCCAATACTCCACAGTTGATATCAGGCATTGTTATCCATTAACATTGGTGGAGATTGTATCTACAATTACAATTGCTGAGCTCTAAACTTATTTATTAACCCCTAACTCTGACTTATTAAGGCTGGGGAGGGCTACAGGGCTGGGGACAAGGCCTGTCTGATAATCTATAAACTTCCCACCTGGTGCCCTGCAGAAAACATATGATCTGAATGTGCCAGACTGAGAACAGCCTATACTATTTACTCCCTCAGTCTAGCTTTCCCTTTCGCCTTAGAAGGAAAAAATAACAGTAGGAATGGGTCAAAATGCAACATGAGCCAACCACATTACATGTCTAACTGTATTTTAATACCACCACAAATCACTAAGCTTCTTTAAGCTCATTGCTACATACAGTCAAATATGTATAGATGTGTGAACAGTGCCGATTACCCTTCCTCTACTTCATTAGGTTCTCCTACAAATAGTGCAATGATTTGGTGAAAACACAGAGGCATTTAATTACATTGAGCAAGACTAATGGTGGTAATGGCCTTCCTTTGATGGAAAAGAAATTGCTGACCCCAGACCCATAAATCTGGATCTGTAAGACAAGCAACACGATACAAAATCTAGTTATAGAACCTACACATGTTGCTTTACTACCTCAACAACAAACAAGTCCGCGTGCACAAACAAGATAGAAAAAGATTCAACTGAGTAATCACACAAGGTCTGACTTTGCCATGCATGATATAGTGCTAAATGTCCAGTCACATACCCACTTCAAGCTATTTGCTTCTGAAAAACATCCCACACTGAAAGAACTGCCAGACTTTACTGAGCTGCAGTCTTTAAACTGCATGTGCAAAACGCACAAAAGGTACACTATGAGGAAATATATATATAACTCATGCTAATTCCAAAGTAAACTAGCCATGAACTCCTCTGGGTGGAAGCCCCAAAGATCAAAGATCTTATCTAAAGGCTTAGACAACATGTTTGAACAGTTTTTAATACTTTGTGTTAAGTTTATCTACTCACAGCAATTTGATAGTTGACTTACTTGTGTGAAAACACCTTTTTAAGAAGTTCCAAAATTGCTTAAGATACATCTGTTAACCTTGTGGCCAGACCATACTGCTTGGGTCAAATACCAATGTTTATCACCTTCACCCGTGGGTTACATATTCGCTTTACATAAAAGCCAATCTGTCAGTAGGGAGTCTGAGCCACTCTGGACTTGAGTGTATTTCTTAGAGGTACAGTTAGGTGTGTATCTACGCATCCATCCATGGTATATGTAATTCAGTGTGGGAGGGGGGCACACAGCCTTGTCACTGAATTGTGTCCAAGTTCTTAGCACACAGTACATCACGCTGTCACTGCATCAAACAGACGTATCCAAGATCTTAACACTTGATAAAGTAATGAGTAGGCTTGACATCATATTAACCATTTAATACAGCTAAATCCTACACCAGCTGACTTTTTCTCCTATGGGAATATAATTAAAAGCTTAGTGGCCCGACAAACACATAAACATCTCCCTGGCCTACAGCAGTTAGCAAAAATAATCAGACACTGCCACTTTACCTATTGACGTCAGGATGGATGAATCGTATTTCACTCACGGATCATTTATCTGGTGATTATTAATAATTATAGGTAGGTAATTATCACCCTTCGCCTCTCTTCTGCTTGCCTGGTGTTCCCTCCTGAACAGCCTCATCTCTTTCAAGGCCTGGCATCTCTGCTATTAGGGACCTATACATAGCCAGTCCCCTGCTGATGGGATGGGGGCCACTTGCTCATCCACACCCTGACAGTGATAGAATTCAAGCCCTAATTCAATAACCACTAACAGTCGGTTTGATTTATGTAACGAACCAATTTCAAATCATAAGTAAATCAAAGTAAATCCTTAATATATCACAGACTGTATCTGCCTCTGATACTCTGTGTCCTGTTTCTGTTTTTCGGTCCGCCTGCTTCCATTCCTGTCACACATTCTTGAGCGGGCGCTGCCTCTTCCAAGACAAGAACGGATTGTATTAACACTGATTATCGCCATGCAGTGACATAAATTTATCGTCAGTAATACTTTGTCCCAGATTAGTTTACAGCGTGTTGCCTCTATAGCCATGAGCTCCCTTGGACATACAGTCGTACATACACACATACAATATACATAAAATGTAAAAAAAAAAAAAAAAAAAAAAAAAATGGGTGTAAATTTTTTGTTAAAAATTAGCTTCAATGAATATGTCAAAATTAATGTCACATTCATATGTGCATGTGACTACTGTCCTCTCTGAGCCAATACTCAGTGGGGACAGTAGTCATGGAAAGTATGCAGCATCAGACCGTGTTTCCAAACGCACAGGTTACATATGGACAAAATTGTGGAGTGGAGGACGGTCATTCAGAGGGTGAGCAGAGAGCAGAGAGAGAGAGAGAGAGAGAGAGAGAGAGAGAGAGAGAGAGAGGGAGAGAGAGAGAGACAGAGAGAGAGACAGAGAGAGAGAGGCAGAGCGAGAGAGAGAGAGAGAGAGAGAGACAGAGAGACAGAGAGAGAGAGAGAGTGTGCAAGAAAAGGGCACATTACTTTTTTTGTATGGCCTGTTCCCAGCTTCTGCCAGTATGAATGTGTGCTTAAGTGCCAAGACAGTAATTGCCATGAATAACTTAGCGTGGTGGAATCTCTTTCAAAGTTGAGTTCATATACAACTGAAAGGGATGGAAACAAATTGCTCAAGAAGATGGACAAATCAATTTCTTATCTATCTGTTCCTTTAATTTGGTAAAACATAATTTCTGATCCTTCTGTGATCCTGTGTACACATGTGTACTGCACCTGTCTTCTACAGAGGTACAGTAAATTTGATTTCCTGTATTCTGGCCCTCTCACCATGTAGACGAAAGCAAGATGCCTTTGGGGTGAGCACACGTGCTACAATCTCCCCTGGCCTCAGCTGTTGGTGCCGGCCTAACAGAGCAGAGCAGAGTGGCTGTGTGGGACTTAAAACAGGAGGTGGGTTTTATGTGTCACTTAGACACCCCTAATGTCCTACTGTTAAACCTGTAGGGCAACATGCATTCAGTACATTTTCCAAATTCATAGCTGTGGCGGCTCACTGAACTGTGTGTGTGATGTGGGACCTTGTGCCGATGTCTGACGTAGCCCTACGGTAGGGTGATCAAAACATCAAGATCTTTTTCTATTAGTTAGGAAAATTGCTTAGTAATATTAGTCTATCCAACGTTCTTGGTTAAAATAACATCTTACCTCCAGGTCAAACTTAGCTAATCATCAAGTGCTATGTCTTCTAGGTTGACACACACAGCTGAAATATTAACTGCAATGCTAAATAAATTCAGCTTGTTCATTTAATTTCCCCAGATTTTATTTAGAGTGATCAAAAGAAGCTCTTGTATTTGCGTTATATGTGGAACTACACAACAAGTTATAGAATGAATTTAAGCACATCACAAAAATATCTAAATTCTACTTTGTTTGGTCTCTCTGCAGTTATGTCCCTGGTGGAAAATGTTTCTTTTGATTTGTAAATAGTTTGTCTATTGAAGTCTAAATGATTATTTTAATATACTCAAAAGTATAATTTTAATACACTATACTGCTTTTGCACAATGTATAGAGTGCCAAGAAGCAACTTTGTATGTGGCTTGCAAAGTCACAGCAGCCTTTAATTCTCCCTCTTCCCTCCCTTGAATATCTCTTGAACAAATACCAACAAACAGCTAATCGACAACAAGGAGCAGAGGGCCCCCCCTACTCATGTTAGCCTTGTCAGAAGAAAATAGCTCAGAAGTGGCAATATTGACAAGATCTTAAAACAGTATCTGACTCACTTGTGACTCATGGAACCAAATGTGGGTATTAATTATGCTGCATTCAAACAGTGGCCATGTACCCAAGCTCACCTACACTGCCTCTTACCTACAGTACCTGATCAACAAAATGACTCAAGAGCATATTTATGAGAAAAAATGTTTCATTTCTGCTAAATGGTTAACCAGCTCCCTCCCAATCCCCCAAAAGTCTCAGTGACAGATTTACCCTTTCCAGTTTGAGGGCAGGGAAACAGGATTCACTCATGTAAAATTTTATCCCCTTTACAAATAAACGAGAAGCAAGAAACGGAGGTTCCTGGTGAAGAACTGGAAAACTGATTTAAACTATGTGAACAGTACAACATGTACAAACCCTGGATCCAGCTTTGATTTCAGTTACATAATTTATTATTCATTCAAGAAATAATATATTGTCCAGAATATACAGTGTTACATGCTAACCATGAAATTTCTGTCACTGACACCGCAGAGCGCTTTGCTGGATGAAACTGCCAGCTGGGTATCCCTGCCTTCCTGTCTTCTGACTCAACAGCAGACAGTTATCTTAACCAAATCCTAAAACTAGTGGCAAATGATTTATATGATCATGGGAGGGAATGGTTTGAAAAAGTTACGGCATGTTACATTATTATCATCAATAACATCACAAGTGAAAACCATAATGAAAGTTTTTTTATATGAAAATCTGTTTCAAAATTCCTTTGTCTAAATAAAATCAACAGTCTGGAAACAATGGCCACAAGGGGTCCTAGTCCATTAATGTCCATTTATTCATCCTAACGGAATGAAAGACATCTGGTCTCTGTTAATCCGACAATGCGTAAAGTTCTGCATGCGGCGTCAGGAATACCTGCACCATATGGTTTGGAAGTGTGAAACACTGGTGTCATTTCTGTCTGCCACTTTTAAGATCTTGTCTTATGCTTCTGACCTTAATATTACTTATTCTAAGGGGATGACCATGCAATAACAAATGCAAAGTTGGGACCTCATAATATTTCTAGACATAGACAAGATTAATTGTATAGTAAGCTCTTCAAAGACTTTTTTATAAAATATGGGACCATGTCCCCGAGAACTGACAGATGAAACACTAGATGGATGTCACTTCCCTTCATTTCCACAAAAAATCTGCCACTAAGAAAAGGATATGCAATGATTGCAGGGTTTTGTTTTATTATTATAATCAATGAGAAAATTACTGATGATTAGGGCTGTCATTATGTAGATTTGGACTCAAAATTCAAGTGTAAAATGTATGTGATTTTCATATATGCACATAAAATACACAGGCACTCACAGAAACACATGAAAACAGACACATTAACACAAACACACTCACTATGCAAACACACAGAGAATTTAAGAACTTTCCTGTAATCTAAAATATTTCACAGTTGTAAGTTTGTTTCGTTTTAATGAGTCTTGCAGCCTGCACCTTAAAGTGTCCTAAGAGGCAAAGTACTTCATTAGTTTCATATGAACAACCCTTTAAATTTAGATTGTGTTTACACCGAGACCTTTAAACTCTGCCAGCTCATGTATTTAAGCATTAAGGACTGGAAAGGCAGTGATGAAGAGCTGATCCCAAAGGACTTGATTGATTGTGTCCTGTGGTTTGAGCTAAGGTCAACTGCTGCTTAATGTTTCAGGGAATCAAAGTGTCATAAAGTGAACTCTTCGGACAGTGTTATGGAACTACACTCAATTCAGTGTTGCAAGAGTTCACTAGCATTAATAGATAACTGACCAGCAACTGCTGCTGTTGCTGATGACACTGAGTGACGGTGATCAAGCCATACAAACTATATCACAGCTTCTCATTTTACTTAATACTGCACAAGCTCACATTTTTTTCTGCATCATATCAGAAGGCCATCAGACCATTTGAGTCACATTACGGGGTCATTTATAGCCGCCAGAACTAAACCCTGAAACTGTGATGATTTTAGGATTAACTGGTGTATCCCACTCAAGCCTGTCCAAGTTATGTGCAAATCTCATTGGTAAATATATACAGATGGAAATATTTGACAGCACTCTTTTCTCATTGCTATCTTTTAATGCTGATACAGTGTATAAAGACATTTAAGCCTCTTTAACACTGGCCACTCCCATTGTTCCAGATAGTTAGCCCTGCTAAGTCGACCAACTCAACGCCAGTAAACGCTTTTCCACAAAGACACAATACCCGATGCTGCAGGATGAGAACCACAGACAAACATTTACAGCACTGGTAGATATTTGATGATGTTTACTGATACAATCTGACATCCTAGGGTTGCACAATCACTGGTATAATAGTGAAAAGAAAGCCAAAAGACAAAACTGACTTTGAACTTGTTTTTGGTGTATGCAATAAAACAGCAGATCTGATCAGTTGAAACAAACCACAGAATCAAAGAAGAACGGTTACAGCATCTTTAAAGCTGCAGTAGCCGGGGGCATCGTGTAGCGTAGTGGTCTAAGCAGGCGCCCCATGTGTAGAGGCTACAGTCCTCGCTGCAGTTGGCCCCGGTTTGAATCCCGCATCGGACGGCCTTTCGCTGCATGTCATTCCCCCTCTCTGCCTCCCCGTTTCCTGTCTCTCTCCACTATACTATTAAATAAAGGCATAAAAAGCCCCAAAAAAATATACTTAAAAATAAAGCTGCAGTAGCCAAGATTTCTATATAAAAAAAATTGACCTTCTCTTGCATTTTTTCTCACTATTTGAGGGGTGTATCCACAAATCCCGGGCATAATGGTGTTTCTATGAACATATTTTAAAGACGGTATGCTCAAATTATTGTGTCAAAGAATGTGCATTTAATAGTTTTGGCAATGAAATCAATCAAGGTGTGGAATGACGTGTGTTAAATCAATTGAAATGTTTTAATGCTTCATTGCACAAAATCATTGTTCCTTTAAACCTTAAATCACAAAGTTGGGCTCCAGTGGAGAAGATTATTCCATGCACCATGACTATATGAAGACTTTTTGTGTGTGGAGTGATGAATCCGAATGGGTTACGCCGGTTAACTCGGCCTTCCTGGATGGAGTGTTTGTTCAGATTACATAACATCGCATTCATTCAAGCTTTTGTCCAAAGCAACTCACAATAAGTGCATTCAAACTCAAGTGGAACAAGGGCTAGATGTCATCAAAATTAGAAGTGCAACCCTCCTGCATAAAGGTCATGCTAGAGAGGTGTGTTGCAAATTAATGTTTTGCTATTATGCTCTGTCACTTTGAATTATACACCGGGAGGCTTATGTACCTGCTACTAGAATTTCATTTGCGCATACAAGGCAGGTTTACTGTATCTAGGTTAGATGTAATCAGTCATTCTTCTCACTGCACCTCATTGTGGTTTAGGCTGTTATCATGGGTGTGTTTTACATAACAACATTATGCTGATTTAATTATCTGATTAAAGGGTGCACCTAGACTTGACTTATGTCACCACAAAAGTGGGCGCCAACATGGCCATGGCAACTATGAGGCCTCAGAGGTCCCTGCCTGGTGCGATGCAACTGTCAGCCGTTTAACATCAAGATTAGCAGTTGCTGCCATGTGTCAACACAGCAATGAACACTTGGTGCTTAAGGTGGTGGTGGGGGAGGGAGATGGTTGTAAGACTACAGGGGGTGACACAATAAATATACAATTTCTGTAAGCAAAGCAAAGGGGAGAAAAATCTTCTCACGACCAGGACACAGCTAATCTATTGCCACTTGTCGTGAGCTGTACTGATGAGATCTGTTGCTAAACAAGAGATAACATCTAGTCCCTGCGGCAGTGAGGATTTTATGTTAATACCACAAAATCCTCCTAATGGTGTTTCAAAGTACATTTTGTAGTTGGCAACCGACACAGTGAGTATACACTGCCATTCCTTTTTAATACAACCATCTAGCTTCTATGGATAAACTATGAACCACTGTTCAGTAGCAGGAATAAAAAACAAACAAAAAAACAAAAACATCTGTTTGTCCTTCTCTCAAATAACAAAATAAATGGTGCCCCCCCCCCCCTTGTCAAAGAGCTGTAAAGCCAGCTCTCTAATCAATCATCACATCTAAGTCCAGACAAGCATTCGGGCAGAGCCATATGAGGTGTGGGAAAGCCCTTGTTAATGACCTTTGGTGGGACAGGACTGAAACTCTCACTTCACCAGTCGGTTTAAGTTACCTATGGAGATTTGTTGTAATATTTTGAAAGATTTAACCACATACTCAGCCAGACAGACATAGATAGATGAGCAAAAAATGGACAGTTCAATATGGAGTTAAATATCAGTTTTTTTCTATTCTTTCTGTAATAACTAATATTGTCATATGACTAGAATTACTTAACTTTACTGATGCTGATGAAATTAGCCTGAGACACTGGAGTGCTGTGAAATAACTAGCAGTTTTTACAACTAGCCACAAAAAGAAAAGGAAACATAAAATCTGAGGGATTTATTCTTTACTGCTTTACAGCAAATGGCACCTTTTATTATGTTGAGTGTCAGAAAGACTATATAACACTTGGTGTCTTCAGGTTAAATCATGAAATGTAGCTATGGATTTGCTGACACCACAGTTCAAGAAAAAATAAATCAAACCTGTAAGCACATAGAGTGTGACCACAAATAAAGCAGAATGAAAAGCACAATTGAGTAGAATTTACCACTCCTGTGACATTTTCACGTATCAGTGTACTGATGAGGGGATGCAGGGACCGCGGTACCAGGTGAAATTTGTTTAGACAACTTTCCAGACCGTCAAAGTGATATAGAGCCAGCAGGTGGGAATGAGCAGCAAGAAGAGGAAAGTGAAATAGGATGAATGCTAATGTGAAAATGGTGTGACAAAACATGTTAACCATGCTTAACTAATCTCTTAGACTACAAATCAGTAGTACAATCCATCATAGTGAACTCATCACAAATAATCAAAACCAAACTAACAAGACTATCAAACTATAACTCTAGCCACCTGGATCCTTCAGTCCCGTCACTATTCATCATACCGCATGTCTCTGACTATTTTTTACATCTTGCTTGCCTGGATCCAAAACAAAGACTTACATTTATAAAACCAGTGGATTTATTTATGATGACACAAGTCTTGTCAAACTCCATGCTTTGTTTTTTTTGCCCCTACCTTACACCTATAACTGTTTACTTTTACACACTACACATTAGTGTATGTAGTTAACGACAAGTCAGCAAAGTGCATACATGAACATGCTCCAGCAATGGTCAAAGCACCAAAACCACTATAACAAAGATATATAAAAGGTCTTATAGTAGATCATTTTCACTCACTGTTAGGACTATATTAAGAGCTGTGCTTACAGGTGACTTGTATTTTACCCAGGCCTTAGATTGACTGCATTTTAACCTGAGTAAAGTGGTATTTAAAAAAGATTTGGAAAATCCAGCTGACTGTGGGAGACATCTGATATGTTGATAGATGTCCTGATGGACATCTGGAATTACATATTTAATGCAACAGACACCCAAGTTTTATATTTGATGACCTGTCCAGAGGATGACAACAAAGAACAGGTTTTTATATCATATAAGAGCAGACGAAGAAGAAGTTAAGACCAGACATTATCCCGTAACAGTATAAGACCCTGACAGGTGTTGAGACGGCAACTGTGATTACAGATGTAAACTCTGACTCAAACAGAACAAACAACAAGGTCTTTGTTTATTCTCTGAAAATGTATGTGATTTATATGATTAATGTGATTTAAATTGGTTTGTCTTGATATTTTTTAGTTTATCTCTTAACAAAGTTTCTCTAATTTTTTTCATTAGACTTAGAAATCCCAGGTTGGGTCAGGAACCATTGAAAATGTGAGCCTTATAATATTGTCCTATACAGATAAACTTAAATAATGAAAAATACACTGTAGAATAATTACATTATGTGATCCCTTGTATGAAGCCCAGCTTTACTTTAAATCTATAAATTTTGGCATTTTCAGATACTGGTTATGTAACTAAGAAAGAAAAGCAAAGCCAATCAATTAATCACAGTGTGCAATTAATTGAGTGTAACATGTAACCTTGTAAATATGACTTTAAGCAATTGTGTATGAACAGATCTTTATACAAAAGATATACACAGTAGAAGAGATTGGCTAACACAAAATCTTAGAAACCCCTGCTTTATATCAGGTGGGGCAGTATATCCGTAATTCGTTTAACTAAAATAAGCAGCAGTTCTAAATCTATGTATGGACTTTCACTTTGTCGCTTAGAAAATAATCAAATAAAATGTAATCACCAACACATTCACACAAAACATAAAATCACAATTTACTACACAATTTAATTCTTATTCATTATCTCTCCTGGGTCCATGACAAATCTTTAACCAGTAAAGTCAGCCTCCAGTAGCATACGATCCAGTTAGACTCCAAGGAACTGCACTCTTAAATGATGATAATTTAATATATAATATATAATTAACAATAAAATTATGACAAACTACATTCTTGTTCCCATCGCTGTTTGCTAATGTGGACAAAAAGTGTAATCAAAAATAACAGATTCAGTCCTTACTTAATACACAATACTTCAAGTCTTACAAAACATCTGTTGAATACACTGAATACGGCAAAATATAACGCTCGGATTTGTTAGATAGCATTTACAGCACCTTTTTTTTTTTTCAGCTGTGAGACGTGTTAAGTGTGAAAGCCGCACCCAGTGCTGACATACAGCTATACAGTGAAGCTGAGAAATTGAATATAGGGCCTTGACATGTTTTCACAGCAAGAGGCCTGACTCAAATGACTTCACCCACGGCATTTTTTTCTTATAAGCACTACATCAGAATTTCCCACTTCTGGATAAACACAAAAAAGGCAACAAAATCTATACATCTTAGACACAAGGTATGGTATGTCAAACATGAAATGAGTGGTTTTATGTATTTAGTACATACTGAAAAATATCTTATTTTGTATCATTGCTTGTGTTTAACAAAGTTATACAAATTCAATTATACATATTGCTGTGTGAACATACAATTTACCTATAGGCAAAGATGCAAATTTTAAGTGAGAAAACTTGGCAGCAAGCAGTTCAGTTAAATATATTTAATAATATAATAATTTTATAATAATAATAACGTTTTTAATACCCTTATATCATAAGTGTTCCAATAAAGTGCTCGTAAATATTAACTTTTATGACTTTTAAAACAATTAATCATAAAGAGTATATTTTTTCTTATTGATGTTTGCAATACATGTAACCATTGTAAAAGTAAAAAAGATTCAAACGTAACGTGTCCCAAATTCTCTTTGTAAAGGTTTTATTTAGTGGTAGAATAAATTAGGAACATAGGAGTTGTTGAAATTACTGCAATTATGTATGTATATTTTATACATATATATTATTATATATATATTATATAAACACACTTTTTTAAATTAAATCCTTGTTTCAAAATTGATGTGACTGAAAAAATTTAGATAAAAGAAATCAGATTCATCAGAAATGAAATATATGCTTTCACTATTTTTTTCTGTCATTCAAAATAAGTCAACATTTATTAAAAAGGAATAATTAGTTAAAGTTTTATACTTTTTGTTCACACTCTTTTGCATATTTGCTTTTTTACTTTAAGACTAACAGAGTCCAGTTCAACTCCACGGTGCTGCATTAAATACTCCAGGACTTCATAGGATATATCCAAATACTTAGTTTTGAGACAGACATCAAATTCAGACCCGATACAGTGCGGGAGATTTCATACGGCTGGACATTCCAGCACAGAAATAATTCATCCTCTGGAAACACTTCCCACCAACACGGCTACTTTTGGAAATTATGTGTATTCATGAATGGTATCACCCAAATCCCTGTGGAACAAATTAATTTTTCATACAGCCATGTGAGCACCAGGCATGTGCGTGTACTGTATATAACCTCTGATTTGATGGTGGACATAATTTCCTCCTACCTCTGCAAGAGTTCACCCGTTGTCTCAGGTGGATATCCGCCACTTTGTCCTTTCCCCAGCATTTTTGTATGGCTTGTCTTGACACTCTCAATGCTACTTGTCCGATCCCAAGATTGCTGCATGGCAAAACAAACTCCCTAGCACCACCTGCAGCCTTAACACCCCAACCTCCAAAAACACTCCCCCTCAAAAATAACTACCACGATCTAAAGACAGCAAATCCTGATGAGGCAACTTTCTCTAGCCTGCTCTTATTTTCTTTCCCCCTACTACATGGACAGATGACAGAAAGGCCAGCAGGCGGGAAGAGACCGGCTGCTGAGTGCTTCAGCAGGGGCTCTTCCACAAAGCTTCTCCTGATCGACAGCAGCAAAGCCAGCAAAGCCCCTTTAGCCTCTTCTCTCCAACTCGTTTACTATAAACTACACTATGTACACCTCCACGACTTTCCTTTACTTCCACTCTTCTCTTCAGTGTCAAAAATGGGCAAATCAAAGCAGAGCCTCTTCAAAAGGGAAACAGGAGGTTGACTGAGAGAAGTTTAAGAGGGAATAACAGAGGAGGTGGGCTCAGGGGACGGCAGAAGGGGGGTGAGTTGAAAGGGACCAACTGGGAGACCCAGTCCGGGACAGCTCCACGCGGCACAACAACAGGGACAAGAAAGTCCCTCCGGCCACTGCTGATTATCACCTCTACAGTCACACACAAACACACACACACACAGACACACTCACCCACACATAGTCTGGCCAATGAAGGGATGCACTGGGGTTCTGGGAATGCCATCAGTCACTCAGTAGGTGTCGGGATCAATTTAGCTGCTGAATCATTGGAGGGGTCCAGTCTCCAGTCCCTGGAGCACAGTGTCAGATTATTCACATTTTGTAATGGTCTGGCAGTTTGGGGTTTCACATCTGTGAGCCAAAAGGTAGGACGGGTTTGGTAATAAATCAATGTTAGGGGAAGAATAGTACTGAGTGAGAGCATGTCAGCAATCCTTCAATGGTACACCACACCTCAAAAGGAAGAGACAGGGTCTAGCTTCAAGTCTTGTTTCATTAGATTTTTAATTATATATTTTGGTTGGATAGGAAATTGTCATTTGGTAGGGTAAAATTGTGACTGTGAGTGAAGACTGTTTCCAAAGGATCAACCTGAGGATCTTAATTTGACTTTGCTCTTAAGGTTGGTAGAACATTAAAGAAAACGCTATTTTCAGAAGCCTAAACTCTGCCTCCACAGAAAAACAATCATGTGAAACTACTTGCTTTGCTTTTTAAAATAGATTTTAAAATATATTAACAATAACAAGGATATATACACTATATACATCAAGTTCCAGTTCACTAAATAGCAAGACATTTGGCTACTTTGCTTTAATCCTAAAAAGTGGTGTAAAAGTTAATGAATGGATTTTACAAAATGTTCAGATGTGAACAAAACACTGTGACAAGTGGCTTTAGTTTATATAACTCAAGCATTTTTATGACATAATCAGAGATTTGGACTTCTTCCTCTACAGAGATGAAAGGAAAAAAGAAAAAGACCAGAGGGACTGGAGTTCCCTGATAAGCTCTGAGGTCAGTCAGAGACTGAGCTGTCCCACACGTAGATTCAGTCCACACGCAGGGTTGGTGAGTCCTTTGCTAACTTACCGCTAACATCTGTTGCTATATTGGCTGGGCGCACTGGGGCGGATAAAGACTGACAGTCTCAAGGCAAAGCCAAAAATTTGCTTTGCATTCTGTCTGAACACACACTTATGGTCTTTTCATTAAAAGTGGCAGCAAGAAGTGTGTAGTTCACATCTTAGCACTCAAAGAGTCTTACACACACAGCTCTCACTTGCAACAGAATTTATCTAAAGCTAGGGTTGCATAAAGGTCGGTCGGTCTTTTTCTACTCTTGTACATTATTCAGCACTGACCTTATTTATTACGACTGACTTGTCAAAACATGCTGCTTCCCAGCAGTGGACAAGGACCTAAATTATAAATCATGTTAAAACAATGGATATTTCAATCAAGACAGGAGGCATTCCCTCCATGTTCACACTGGCTGTTTAAATGATGAATGGCAAAATTCCAAAAAAATATATATGACAGTTTCCTTGCTGACAAACACCAGGAAACTGTTGCATGTGTGCAGACGTGTGCATATATTCATGTCACAAGTCCACATAACAATCCCCCCACTTATTTTTGGCCCTGGGAGAAAGCAGATACCACTGTAGCATGAAGTGGTTTCTATAATGGTGCATGCCTGAATGACTCAGTTAGGCATGGCAGTAACAGAGGTGAATTACAATTAAAGGGGCAATATGTAAGTTTTAGAGTATAAAAAAATTATAAATAAATAATAATAAAAAAATTAACAAAGATTAACAACAGAATGTGAAGAAATAACTGTTCTGACGTTATGTCAAAGACGTCTATATGTTGTGTTCCAAAGAGATCAGCATGCTAACCAGCTAGCCCTGGTCTGTCCCGTCTCGTAATACCACCTTGTACCTCAAGAGGCGATAGTGAGTCACTTTAGCCCTCAGTCCTCCTAGTAACTGTGATTATGCTATAAACCTGTTTTGCCGGCATCATCCCTTCACTTTGTACTCCAGCTCAGCTATTGATCCTGCTGCTCCAGCTGCTCTCCCTCTCCCTCGCGTTCCTCAACATCTCCTACCTCGTCTTCTACTCCTAGCACCACTACATCTTTGCTGTCTCTCTGACTGGGCAGACTGGGTGTTAAATCTTCATTTTTAGTCTAACAATAACCAAAGATGGTAAACATTATTCCCCAATCCATGCAGGTTTGGCAACATGTCAACTACTCGGGAATTTAGATTTATTCAAGTTAACATGAGCTCAACATGAGGGTGAGGGTTGAAACTTGGTTGTGTTTAGCCAGTAAGGAATTCACACACAGCACACTCTTGTGCCAATCCGAATGACAGGTATACAGAGATGTCCAATAAAAACTTTGTGGATGTTTTAATGGTCAACTGGCCCACTGATGCGGCAGCCTACCAGGATGTGTCCAGGTATGCCTGAAGGCCAGTACGACTGTGGCACAGGAGAAAAGGGAGAGTGGAGGAGGCTCCAAAAGGTGCATTTCCTTGTTTCTTACAACAGGAATGGACTCTCCAACTTTCTAGTAATATACTGCCCCTTATATGTTTGGAGCATGAATTCGACAGTTGCCCAATTCTTACACTGCACCTCTAGATATCCACAACACAACAGTTACTGGCAAATTGCTCTGAGAGGATGTTTATTATACATACAGTGAAACTGTTCTCTTCTTTTCTCAAGGGCTTTCTGGAGAACAGTGCACCAATCTAAATGAAATTAAGATGAACAACAGAAAGGTAATGTCAGATTTCAGTTTCCTTCATTGGACCGACATGTATCCACATAGGATGTTGTGGCAGGACTGAACAATGGAAGAGACTTTATTTAGGAACTCAGACTTTAAAATGTACGCATTGCAGTTGTATGTTGTCACATACATTACACCAACCTCTTTGAAATGAAAAAATATGTGCCACTACGTCTCAGCCACAGCAATCTAAGGAATGGGAAAACATTATTGTTCTTAATCCAACTTTAAAAAATGATCACAGTGAAAGAACTTCACGATCATGAGTGAGTCTGTGTGCCTGAGTCCGTCTGTGTGCTGCCTATGCAAAAACGCTGTCTGTTCCTGTTGTTTATGGTAGTTGCAGTCAATCAGAATACCAGTAAAGCCTTCTCACTCCTCTAAAGGGTGCCATCAAACCACAATAACCATAATTCACCACTGCAGCCTCGCCAGCTCTCAGTTCGTGCAAACTGAGATCTGAGTAGCCAGCTGTGGGTGAACAGCTGAGTGATGAAAAGTCATTTTTGATGATTAAGAGTGGCAGCATGAGGCCTCGTAAAGACATAACTAATGACAAAATGAGTAAGTCCAAGGCACGACTTCTCAAACCAATATACCACTGAACAATATTTGTTCCTAAATGCGTTTCAAGTTGTGTCAGTCCTTTACTTATTAATGTGTGTATTGAGGGTAAAAAAATTATGAAATCTACATATTATGGGGATTAATCTTTTGAAGAAACGTGATTTTAAAAGATTTTATGTCAGTCCAGCAGTAAATCGGTGTATGCTACAAAATGTCCAAACTATCTAGCACTGGTAATAGATACTAAAAATAGGATGTACAGCCCTGCGAGATAGTACTACATGTTTTATTTGATGGGAGAAGTTGGCTGTGTTCTCTGAAATATAAGATCAAATTTTGAAAATCATGAAAGACTTCTGAAACGGCTTTAAAGATATAGGGCGAGAACTTTGTGTGTGCTACCATGCATGCAGCCAATATTAGGAAATCAAGAGGTTTTATAGAGTCTCTAGTTTTCAGGGTCAAATGAAACAGGGAGATGGTTTGTCTCACGTGCTAATCTTGTAGGATTAAAAATATAACCTCTCCTTATCAGTATCACCATTATATTTTGGGACACATTAATTCAGTGAAACAACAACAACTATAAAAATCAATACCATTGAAATACCATGAAATAAGACTGTGCTAAGTGAAAAGCAGCTCCCTTTCCAAGCGATCAGTTTTCCAGAAAATGTTCCCAGTGCAGCTGAGAATCCCACTCTGGAGCTGAGCATTCCCATGAAGTGGGGAATGTTTATTTTGCAGAGGATTTAAGCTGACATGTGTGAAGTCATTAAGCGGGCTTAGTCTGTTAATTAAAACTGTTCTAATTTTCTACCTTTAGCCTCATTATAGTGAGACCTCTATGTCGAGAACTGAGCAGGCCACAGTGTGTGACAAGCCGAAGCTCACAAAATCATTCACGAACACATGTGACACACTTACATACACACTGAAGGTCAAACGTGATTATGGACATTGCATGAGAAGTAGGTATCTATTTCAGCAGACCTCTTTTGTTGTGAACAGGCCCACCAGCTAGCACCAGTGACATGCAGTACACAAACATACAGAAGTGTTTATCTGGTTTTGGGTTGAAGCAGTTTAAGATAATTTTATCTTTTTAAATGATTAATTTTGTGTCAAAAAGAAAACAAAATCAGTGGATTACATAGAAATGTATACTCTGCATGATGGAACAGGCTCTAACAGAGCACTTACACAGTCAAAGAAAACTTAAATTCGCCTTTATTCCAATGCCAAAAAATATTGTTAGGTTCCTTGCTATCTCAGTAAAGTAAGGGAAGGTAGATTTCATGGCAGGTTTTTTAGTCCTAGTAAAGATCAGCCATCAGCATTTGGCCAAGGATCCAGAGAACACATGACCTCATAAAAAGAGCTTAAAAAAGGAATGAGGCACCAGCAATCGCTGACAACAACAGCCTGTAAATTCCATTGTTCACGACAGCACAGCAGTTGCATTTTTTTTTTATTGTTGAACTAAAATTACACAGTGACACACAGCCGTGCCACAGAATTTAGAGTCGCTATCATCAAATCATGTCACTGGCTTTATGAGAACAAGCAGAAAAGGGCCTATTTTAAACAGCCAAAAATAATTTATAAAGTTTATGAACACTTAATGTTTTATAGACCTGAACAACATTAACAAGCAGTGGAAACTACATCAGATCATGTGCTAATGGATTTCACCACAAACCTTAGAAGCTTTTACAGCTGAGATTAGGAGAGTTTGTTAACACATTCACATTTTATAGACTTAAACAGCACCTACATTAACTAGCAAATAACTAAGTGGCAAGTCTTGTAAAAGGATAGTACAAATTCTTGTAATTAAATGGGTAGCCTAACAGCTACAGGTAAATACAAATTAAACTGTATATTCAGGACTTCACACTTACCAAAAAATAATCCTCTGACAGGCAAAACTTGAGTACACACAGTTTACTCCATCAAGTTCCTGTTGGGGATGAAAAGACTATCAGAACATTATTCTGAAGTAGAAGTACTATTACTTGGCTTAAATATTACTCCAGCTGAAATGAAATAGCTAATGTAAAAAGAAAGTTAAGAAAGTAGCTGTGTAGAAGGCTGCATTCAGTTACTTAGTAAAATGTTTTTGATTAATTCATTAAAGTGGAATCCTGACTGTAAGCATTTACACTCAGTTGTCAGTTTATTAGGAACCCCTATCTAAACCTAATGCAGTTCTGCAACAAATCCTTCTCCATGAAGGTTGTAATGTTCAGATTTATTGAAATTGTTTTAAAGAGCTATTTATTCAATTATTATGATCAATTTTAGGATGTAGTTTATGGTGCTGTTGAACTGTACTGTATTATACAGTGAGGTGTTTCTTCTAGCCTACCTTCATTGATATGAATGGGGTGGACAAAATAATAGAAACACCTGTCCATATAACACAACACAGTTCAACAGCATGACCACCTCTGTCCAGGTTGTTTGACACTTCTCTGCGAAATAACATGCAAAAAAACAATGACTACAACTAGAAAATAAAAGAAATGAACAATGGACTATTAAAGATTACCACTTCAGACCATTCCTACACTCAGTAACACGTTTTGTTAAAGAATCCCTGCTAGTTTTACAGCAATTCAAATTAAATCCAGATTGAAAAGCCATGCAAATAACAGAATAAGCTGTTAAAACAACACCAATCCATCTCAAGCATATCACACTTTACCTCAGGCCAGAAGCTTGGCTTGCCAGAACGGCTGGTGACCTTTGGTTCCACGGAGTCTGAGCCAGGGCCTCCTGCAGGGCTCCAACCGCTCAACAGCAGGCCAATGGGGGTTAATGTCTGTCTGCCTGTCAGCTGATTTGTGTCAGCTAAATAAACATTACTCTGAGACACAAAACAAATATTATGCTTTAATTAAAATCTTACTCAGTATTTTGTCCATAATAGTTTCATGTATATTCATACTTAATTGATGTTAGGCATCATGCTGATTTTGGCAAAAGGCTGGGAAATCAGTATAGGGAGGGTCAAATGTCTGGCTGAATACTTTACCTATATTATTACAGGCCTACGAGGCTAATGTAGCTAACTAGCTAACATATTATTGGAAGGTCACTGGCTAATGAAGTAGTTTACCATGGCAGCTATAGGATATTGTGGCAACCTAACTAGGCTAGCAACCCAACTAGGCTAGTAACGAACCATACAGGATATGTTAAATATAAGAGCTGCTCTACCTTCAAACTCTACAGTGAGCACTAGCTTGCTCTCTAAAATCCCTCACACACACATGCCACCAAAGCCACTTGCATTTGAACACAACATGGCTGAAATAAAGGTAAACTGTCTGGATATTACAATACACATGAGACATTTTATCTCCCCTACCTCCTCTGAAAAGGCTCAAAGTTTTTGCCTTTTGCTCATGTTAGCAACATAGTTGCAGCAGTAATGGGTCGTTGTCATTCAATACATTTTAATTAGTCATAATTCAAAAAAACACACAGCTGTATATAATAAATGTAGTGGTGCTGAATTTCATTTAGCTACTTCAGTTTCAGGATCCTTGTATTGACATAGTTTAGGGATATCGTTCATGTTATCAGTGACACCTGTGCTTTTTCCTAGAGTGACAGAGTCGAAACACTGTGAAAAAGGCCTAATTGAGTTCACCTGTTTATAGTTTCATCATTTCCACTGTATAAATGTATGCAGCAACACATTTTAAATACGTGTCTCTGTTAGGAGTGAGTGTAACTGTGTTGTTCGCGACAACTTACCCAGGACTTCACTCCATTTTGTCTCAAGAGTAATTTCTTGCGTTGACTGCCAGTTACTGCCTGTGAAACTCTTCATTTGATGACTTATTTAGTTCATTCGTTTTGTATGTTTGTGTGTGTTTTCTAATTGTTTTCTTTCAGGAAAGCAGCAGCTGCATTGCTCAGTAAGAGATGTTATATTAACAAAAGTTTGGGATTTTTTGATTAGCTTACCAACCAGACTGACCAATAGAGTGTGCTGTTTGTCCTAGCATTAACATTAGTGGCTAATTCACGTTACTAGCTGACCTTAACGACCGCCATGACAACAGTATCCAGCTTGATAACGTAGAGGTGTATGTACTGAATAAAGTTATTCCTGAATCTTAAGAGAGCAGAACAAAGTAAGAGTTTATGAGAGAAGGAATCGCTCAGTTATTTAAACATGAGAACTACGTGAAGGTTTCTTGTGGAAAAAAGCTGGGTTGCGTTTGCAGGAAAACGGAATTTGGACTTCTTAACAGTACCTGGCAGAGTTGTTGATATAAGGCTACATATTTTATCAGATAATGTAATACTACATGAGAGCATAGAGGACACATTGTCAGTATTCATGCTTTGTATTATCCTAATCATAAGTTTATCTTAAGGGGTAGCATTATATATAATTTGCCAATTCATCACCAACAGCCTAACTAAAACAAAGTTAGCCTATGTTTCCAATATTATCCAGAGATCCTTTCCAAAGTATGGAATAGTCATGCATTGGACTTACATTTGATTGAATGCTTTAAGATGTAAGACTAGTTTGGAGATAGATTATTGCTACAAGGTCTAAAGGAATTCTGACTTTTCTTTGAATTTGTCTAAACTAATGAGTTAATAATGAGGGGGAGTCAGCTAAAAATATTTTTCCTAAGAATTGTCTGTACCTATATTCACCTGGGCTGTCATAATGTATGTCAGAAAAACCTTGGCTGTGCTTATTGAGATTTAATTTAATGAATGAGATTATTTTCCCCCAGAGCTGCTTACAAAACCACAACTGTCATCAGTTGTTCTTTTCTTGGCAGCCTGCAGCCCATCCCTCACCACCACTTCCAGGCTCTATCTAGGGCTCTTTCAGACAGTAAAATGTTTATATAGGGACTTCAACACAGACCAGAATCACATGTCTGTGATAGGCAGTGAGACAAGTAGACAGATGACAGACAGACTGGTGAGCTGACAGGCAGCTAAACCAGACAGATGATATGGAGATGACTTTGGAGCAGTAGAGACAGATAGCCAGTCAGCCCGTGAAGGCCTGCATGGCAGATGGACCACCATGAAATGCAAGGACAGTGCCAATCTGTTCACAGGGGTCCCTCCTCCTCCCACTCTGCACTGCAGTTAACAAACACCTGCTAGACAACAAATTAACTTGTTGACTGTAAAAACCAGGACAGTTTTATGCATGTTTTTTATGATAAGGAGGTTGATTATGGGAGTTGGTATTATCTGTTCATTACTGTACACCACATTCTGATACCAGAGGACAGCAGGGCGGGCAGATGGTTGAAAAGATATGGTGTTTATTGTCGGAGAATAGAACGAAGAGGGGATGCCAGGGGTGAAAGCACTCGAGGGGGGGTGGGCAAGATGAGAATACAAGAGGTGTCATCTTTAAAAAACATAACTAATAAATCCACTGACATTAACAGATTTCAAACAATGATTGATAAATAACAGGAAAGGTTTTTAACATTAGCATATACACTCACAAGCACTTTATTAGGAACACCTGTACACCTGTTTATTGATGCAGTTATCCAGTCATGTGGCAGCTGTACAATACATAAAAATCATGCAGATACAGGTCAGGAGCCTCAGTTAATGTTTATCTCAAATATCAGAATCCCTTATTTTGACCTTGGCAAGATTGTTGGTGCTAGACGAGCTGCTTTGAGTATTTCTGAAACTGAGAAACCTTTGATTTTAACACACAATAGTCTCCAGAGTTGATTCAAAATGGTCCCAAAGACATGCAGTGAGCAGCAGTTCTGCAGACAGAAGTGCTTAGGAGAATGGTCAAAGGAGAATGACCACAGACAGGTTGGAGCTGACAGAAAGGCTACAGTAACTCAGATAACCACTCTTTACAACAGTTGTGTGCAGAGCAGCATCTCAGAATGAAAAACACGTTGAACGTTGAGGCGGATGAGCTACAACAGCAGAAGACCGCGTCAGCTTCCTCTCCTGTCAGCCACAAACAGAAATCTGAGGCTGCAGTGGACACAGGCTCAGACAGTTGAAGACTGGAAAAATGCAGCCTGGTCTGATGAATCTGGATTTCTGCTGAGGCTGCAGATGGTCGGGTCAGAATTTGGCATCAACAGCATGAATTCATGGACCCACCCAGCCTTGTGTCAACAGTCCAGGATGGTGGTGGTGGTGGTGGTCTAATTTGGGCCCCTTAATATCAATCAATCATTGTTTGAATGCCACAGCCTATGAGAGTATTTGTTGCTGACCACGTGCATCCCAATACAGCCACAATCTACCCAACTTCTAATGGCTACTTCCAGCATGATAATGCAACATGTCCCAAAGAAAAAGACATGTCAAACAGGTTTCAAGAATATTACGGCGAGTTCAGTGTACTTCAGCGGTCACCAGAACTGAATTCAACACTTTGGGATGTGGTAGAACAGGAGATTGGCAGCATGAATGTGCAGCTGATAAATCTGCAGAAATTAGTGTATAGGTCACACTTTTTTATTATTATTATTATTATTTTATTGGGTGAATTATCAAGTGTTGGCGGAAATGGCTGTCATGTCTATTAATACAATAAAAATTTCCAGATCGAACCAAAACTTTTACATTATTGTACACATTTTACATGAAAGGGAGAGGAGAGGAGAGGAGAGGAGAGGAGAGGAGAGGAGAGGAGAGGAGAGGACACTAGGATATAGATGGGTGCAAGAGAGTGAAATATGTGGTAGGTGTAATAAGCAGAGTTGGTCTTCTGAGCCTCATCATCCGTCAGCTGAGTTGGCAACATATAACATGCAGAGTTGTTAATATCTGGCAGACAGAGCAACAGATCTGCTCTCTGTTGGCAGGCCCAGGGCACAGAGGGATGAGGTGTGCTGTCAGTATTGCACCAGGCCTACCGGGTTAAGTGTTGGCACCTTTTTCTTTTAACCAACTGACTCTGAGGGCAGTGCAGTTCACATGTAATGAGGTCAGACCTATATTGACTGAAGACTGTACAGGTGATAACAACATTACTGTATGTATTTACATGGATGATACAAAAAAATAAGAGTGAAAAAGGACTTCTGAAGTCATAGTCTTATTGTATCTAAGGCAAGTGAGGCTCTCATCCAGAATAACTTGATTGCAATTGTATAATTACCTTATGACAAACAGGAATAAAAAGGTGACATAAACATGTAAATTAGTTCTCCTCAGACTCGTAAAATGGTAAAAATGTAAATAAATGTTCTTTAAATATCAGAATATTGCCTATGGTAGAGAAATTGGCAGAGGAATAACAGCGAAGAACTCGGATGCTGTGGGTTGTTATTTCCATTTTCACCTCAGAGGTGTGAATTACTTGTGGGAGAAGCTGGAGGAGAGCGGTACCACAGAGAGAGCGTGATGTGAAGCACTGGCTCCAGAAATACAGCAGAGCCAATGAGTCTAAAGTAAAATGTCAAACTGATTTGCTTAGGTTTCACTCTAACGAGTCATCTCCCACAGTTAGATCACTTCTAACATCTGCACTGGCATCATCAAGTGCGGCACAATGCTTACAAAAGACAGTAGTAGGTTCTCTGCTTTCAAAGGTTAAAACCTTCTGACATAAGGCACAGTGCAAGCCCTGGCGGACAGTGTAGAATGAGATGCTCTAGAGGTCTGCCGTATTACAACGGGGATCTACGAATTCATCTCAGGAGGTCACAACCTTTCAGACATGCTGCCAGTGCAAGGTGATGTTACACCAAAATGACAGCCACGCCATGTGTGCCATGTGGGATCTCCCTGTAATTCAACAGGGTCATTGATATCAACAACAAAATATAACACAGGTGTAAGGGCTGTGTAATGTGTGCCAGATTCTGACCTTGATGCCAGACAGTTGCTGACCTTGTGTCTCCTGTGTGCCTTGACGCTGAAGGTGCAGCTGCTGTGGATGGAATTTCCTTCCCTAGATATTTCAAGATGAACTATAATTGATCTAATTGAGTTAATTTGGTGGTCAAATTGAAGGATGAAATACAGGCACGCACATAATGTAAAAAAAAAGAAAGCAGGCCATAGAACAAAAATACAGAAATAACAAAACCCAATGACAGACTATCATGGCCAATCAATGAGAACACATGTTGACATTTAAAATTTTGAATTTAGTCAAAGATGTTCCCAATATATCAGTTGTTTTTAAACTATGTAGGATTAATTTGGAACATATTTGCTGTGTATGAATTAAAAAATATAAATGTTTAGGCACACATTTTTCCTGTGGAATAATGCGTCACATATCCTCAAAAGTTCCACCTAACTTCAGACTTTTTCTCTGTATGAACACTGCTTTAACCATGTCACAGGCTATGTCGGGTATCAGTTGCACAGCACCCCCTAGTGGTCCTTAAAAATGTCATGTAATACTAACTGTGTCATACAGTTTATTTTTAAATCTTTTATTATTTTTGTATGTTTTCTAATTACATAAAAATGAACAAAAACATTTAAAAAGCAGGTTTGAACCAAGGTACAACATATGAGGAGCTTAATCCCAAACAATATATCCATTTAGAAAATAAACAAAAGATTAATTACAACTTGGCTTACTAATGAAGTTGAGTCATTTGAGGACCCAAATAGATGAACAGTTATCCACCAGTGAATCATTTCTGTTTTTGAAATATCAAATCAGAGGCTGTGTTGATTTCCAAAATGGATATCTGGTGTTTTGGAATTAAACCTTTCATATATTTAAATTACCTAAAAAACAGGAAAATACACAGTATAGCAACAACCATTGAAAGGAACCACAGCCTTTAAACATTTGAAGCCATGTGGCTGGTTATGACAGATAAAGGTTAGCATTGTTTCATGAGTACAAAGAGTATACATTACAGAAACCTCAGAGTGAACAAGTACTCTTTTTTTTTTACTCCATGGGTGCCAACAAAAACCTTCACCAATCAGTTTAAGACCTGTCCATCTCAACTGAGCTTTAAGGTTTCAGTTTAACAATCTTCATCTAAGTAATATCAAAAGTGTTTTTACTGTACACAAGATTTTTTTCCGAAAAGGTCCTGAAGTTTTGTTACTTTTAAGAGCCTCTCTGGCATTTTTCTTTTCATATGGCAGATCAACAACTCTCAGCTCAAAACTACTGTTTGTTACAAAAATTCATCACAGTAACACAAAAGGTAACAAGTGCTCTCCTCAGGACCTCTTCAGACAGAAGGGTTTTTTTAGCGTAAAAGAACTGCACTTCTGTTATTTGCCAAATCCACACAGAGGCACTGCAACACAGGAAAATGTGAAATGTCTCTGATTGCAGATTTTCAACTAATTTCTCAGATTTGTAGTTTTATCAGCATGAAATGATGTCAAACCTTAACAGCAAACATATATCCAATTAAATCCCCACCTTTAGAGAAAGTCTGAGTTTATCTTTAACAGAAGAACTAAAAATGGCTGGTGGACTGAGTGAGATATTTCTATCTTTGGGCCCTGTCGTGAAAGGCTTCGAGCTACGCAGTGCACTGTAGAGGCGGCGGCGGAGGAGGATGGGGGATGAGGGGGATGATGAAGAGCTGATGACCATTAACCATGGGTGGTGTCATCCTCCACAAAGTCTTTGGCCTGCTCCGCTGTAATCACATCAATGTGACTCACCTAAAAACACAAATACACAGTTAATGACCAATCAGTGCCTCCATTGAGCTGTTCTGACTAAGCAGTATCATTTTATAATCATTTATGTTATGAAACCTCAAAACTCAAAGGGAAGGTTTTTTCTTTCACTGAGGCAGCTCAGCAGAAAACCCTGGTCTAGAGGGGGAAAATGTGAAGGAGACGACAGAAAAGAGTGGCTTGAATCACCAACAGCAGTAAGAGAAATTAACAACAGTCACAAATTAGACTGAAAAATGTGGGCGTTAGTCTGTTCCCTGCCAACCTTAATTTACAGAAAAACAGTGTCCTCCCTGTGAGGATGTTCATTTCTATAACAAATCAATGAGAACTGTGGAATACTTGCTGAAAGGGAAGGGAAAGAAATTCTGTTATGTATGTATGGCAAGTGAGAGCACTACTAACACTAATGAACATTTATTGCCTTGTTTAAGGACACAACAGCAGGTTGGAAGTTTACACCCATGTTTTTAACTGTAAAGCCAGTCTCCCTCTGCTGACCCAAAAAATGGTTTTACACAGAACTAGAATTACTTGCGATTGTCGGCCTCCGCCAAGCTGCAACAAATATGGTCACAATCTGCCCTTCCTGAGTTACAGCACTGACTAATGGTCAGAAGTGTTTCTATAGAACATTATTATTAACAATAACATTAGACATTTGTGTTGAATTGTGTCATCACTGCTGTATGAATTAGTGAGTCATGGCCAAAAAGGTGTTTTGTGAGGTCACAGTGACCTTGACCTTTAACAACCACAATCTAATCAGTTCATCTTTGAGTCCAAGTCAATTTTTGTGCCACATTTGAAAAAATTCCCTTAAGCTGTTACTGAGATATTGCGTTCACAAGGCTGGGACAGACAGATGGACAACCTGAAAACATAAAGCCTCTGGTCCCGGCTGTTGACAGCAAAGAGGCATAATAAAATTAAACTTGAACGACACTTGTGGACTGCACAAATCCTGACCTTCAGCAGAAAACTCACCTTGTTTCTGAATTTCACACCGTAGAACTTGTCGGCAGACTCGAGCAGCTCAGGCCTAAAAGTAGTGGTGATGAACTGGGCATGGCCTGCCAGTTCTACGATCATGTCTGAAATGAACATGATACAGAGAGGGATTGAAAGATGAATCATTCTTTTTCTAACAAAGAATGAAAGCTGGGACTTTCTGCTACATTTATTCGTGAAAACATTTTTAATACAAAAAGACTGTATTAAACTGTACGCGTTTCTATTTCACTTGCTCCTCAGAGCAATTAATTTGTGTTTGAGATGTACTTATTTGTATCTTTACACATATTTACGGTAGCACTTTACCTGAGACAGCCTTTCTGTGCTGGGCGTCAAGGGCCTGGTCGATCTCATCAAACAGGTAGAAAGGGGCAGGGTCACACTTCTGGATGGCAAATATCAGAGCCAGAGCGACCAGAGATTTCTGACCTCCAGACAGCTGCTGCATCTCTCTCATCTCCCCCTGTTTCCCTGTGAACGACACCTACACAGGACACATGGACAGAGTTTAGATTGTCAAATGAAACCCAAAGCAGAAACACAAAAAGAAAGTTGTTATTTTTGGTAAAATTGATTTGTTTTATTAGATTCTCTTTTGGGAAGACAGATGATGCAACAGATGACCATAATGCCTCTGTGCCATCATGAAAGCTTTGCAGATAAATTTAGAGTGAAGAGAATTGTGGATTGCTGATCGCATGAACAAATTCATCTTGGTTCTGTTTTGTGGGGATGGATCAGCTATCCAAGGATATGCTGCCAATACTCCAGAAATACACATTCATGTTTTTCCAGAAAAAAACTCAAGGAAACTCTCATACACTAGAGGCACATGGTGACACAAAATAAGATTTGATTTTCCACCACTGGCGAAGAAAAGAAAATATTAAGAAACATGACATCATTCTAATGCTTATTGTAGCTCTGATTGAATGTGTGAATTATAATGTGAATAATTCAAGAAATACACCACAAAGTTTTTGGTCATTTACTGTTCACATTACATTAGACTGTCTTATATTATATAAATATATGAAAACATTTTTCAAATATATTTTGATTGAATTTAGAAACGCAATCAAGGTGAGAACATGATTTCAGCTTTGCCTCTGATTTAAAAACCTATAATAATAAACCCATATTTTTTATTAGAATCAACTGTTGTACAGAGCAAGTATCTACAGTCAAAGGGGATAAAATGAATAACTAAAAAAAAAAGATTATTACTCTGATGCCGACTCCTGTGAACTGGTCCACTGAAGGAACGCTGCTCTGTGAGCCAGAGCCCCTCTCACTGTCTCCACCGCCCTCACCCTCATCCTGAGACTGGCTGCCTTCAGCATCACCCTTCTTCATCACCAGTGTAGCTTTGCCACCTGGCACCAGCTTCTGGAAAACCTCACTGAAGTTCTTTGACACCTAAGGGAGACAAAGTGTGGAAGGGGAGGTACAAAATTAATATTAGTCAAGTTAGATTAGACATGAAACATTACACATTTCTAAAAGTACTAGGAAGATGAAACACTAAGTAAAATGATTTATGATTGTCAAAAAAAAAAAAAAAACCCACCAAAGCATATTATTACTATTAAACAAAGAATATTATTACTATTAATCAAAGCACATTATTACTATTAAACAAAGCACATTATTACTATTAAACACAGAACATTAGAACTATTAAAATGCTGCATATTTGAAGGCATCATGCAAAAAAAAAAAAAATAATTTTTTTAAAAGAGGAAAACTTTATTTTTAGATGTAATTGATATAAAGGAAGGCCGATAGATTGTAC
>NW_019525295.1:133523-139641 GCF_002814215.2 Seriola lalandi dorsalis
TATTTTTCCTTGCAATGAGGTTTTAAAATGTGCTGTATTATCATTGTTAGACCTAGAATGAATTAGGGTACACACAGAGAGGCATTTGAATCATATATTTAAGGATTCCCATCAAACGACTACAAGAGTCTACTAGTTACTGCCTCACAGTACACAGTGCAATACACGAGCTACAGTGTGGCAGGCAGTAAACTTAACTGTGTTTTGTCTTAAATTGACCAAATCACACACTTGAGGGAAGTGCAGACGGGTGATGGAAACAGAAGATAGCACAAGGCAGGAGAGACCCTCCACAGTGCAGTTGGATCTGAGCTATGACCAAGATGCCAACTTCTACTTTCCCTGATTGTGTGAAAATCTGATGTTTTCAAATCCCAGATGATGCATAAATATATGCAGAGTATGAGTATGAGTATGGTGTGTGGGAGCTAAACCAACACTACATGTATGGGGGGGAGTAAATGCTATAATCGTCATATTTCGAGATAAAGACATGAGTACTGATGTTGAAGGTTAATAAAAATATACAACAAACAAACAAAACACAAAATATATATAACAAAAAGCATGGACTGACTTTGGGACAGTCCTACCATATTGCAAGCAAATGTTGTGCATGTACATTATTAGAGCTGAAATGATTAGTTGATCAAGAGATAATTGACCACAACTATTTTGATTACTGATTAACCAATTGTCAATGCTAAACATTTACCCATTTCATACAAATCCCACAATGTGAGGATTTGTTACCGTTCTGTTTTATATCAATGTCACTTGAATATCTTTGGGTTTTGACTGTGGGTCAAAGAAAAGACAGATAATTTAAGATTTTTGGCTCCGGAAAACCTTGATCTTTTTTAAACTTTCTAACATTGCTGGCCAAGACAGCTAATTGATGTATCGAGAAAGTAAAATCGGCAGTTTACTTGATTATTAAAATAGTTAATAGCTGCCCTACAAATGTTCATGATTATTTTTTCCCACCGAAAAGATTCTGGTTTCAAACCTGTGTATCATTTTGACAGATAAGTTTTGCAGTGCTGGAAAGTTAGCTGTATCCTGCATTAATGCGCACATCGATACCACTTGCTTAAACGGGGACATAAATTCAGATCCATAATGAACAAGTATTTAAGTGCTTTGCCAGATTCTATTCATATCTGAAGATTACATGACCTGATTAATTAACAACTAGCTTCATCTCGCTAAAATGCGAGACGAATTCTCCAAACTCTCAAACTATAAATTTATCCATCTGAATCACTAATGACCGAGGGAACATGAGCAAGAGCCATTATTACTTGGTACTCTTATCCACTTCTGCAATCAATGGCACCATCTTGCCCCGAGCAGTGTCCTGTGGAGAAAGATTAACTATGTGGAGTGTTTATGAGAAAGTGTGAGGCTATTTTCAGCATTGTCAAGGAGGGGAGATGACACATACACAGACACACACAATGTACATGCTCAGCCACTTATGAAAGATGCAGCCAAGTCCACTCAACTCACACTCCCAGAGGCAGCTGGCTGAAGAAAAAAAAAAACTCAGACAGAGCACTAACTAGTGTCTGAGTCACTGGTGAGTGGGTGGGATGTGATGGCCTTGGGTCTTATTCCTTGGGAGACTTGGGTCTATCTGGGTCTGTATGTGCATACTCACAGATAGAGCCCAAGTGTGACTCAGGTAGTAAGAGAAGACACACAGAAAAAGATCTACTCATTTTCAGGAGATTTACATAGTTATTGTTAGTACTGCTGTTCATAGCACTTAGCACCGTAAAGGGCCAAAAGCTGCATCATTAGTTTTATATGAACAATTGCTCAAATGACTATGTACATTGAAAAAGGCTGTAATGACAATCCCACAGTGGATTATCACCCCTTCTGCAGGTCCCCCTCAGATTTACAATGTGTTTTCGCCGTCTTTCAGCTTATTGTTTTGGTATTATTGCTCCTAAATTTACCATTTTTGGTAGTCTCAATGTTCTCTTAAACCTCTTTTTTCACACATGCATGCATAGACAGAGGTAGCAACTAGCAGGTGAATATAGTTGAGCATTTAGCAACTAAACAGTCAGATATTACACCCCAGGGGGGCAGCGGACCAGGGCAAAAAGGAAAAAGTGAATATTGGACCTAAATTCATCAGGTGGACAAAACAGGACTCCAAATGAACGCTAATGTTGCTCTGTGTCAGTTGATTATGTACATAAACTACTGTTTGCTAGCACTTTCACCATATCAACTTGTCAAGTCAATGACGTGTCAACGTTGTGTTTACAGTTTGTTCCGCTGCCCCCAAGTGGCCCAAGAGAAAAATAATTTGTTACAGCTTTGAATGATATTCTGACTTCTATGGAGGATATAGATTTTTAAGTTCAACTGAAGAACAATATCTACTGTAATATATAAATCCACATTAAACACTAACATGGTAACACTGCACCTCTGAATGACGGTGGTGGAGAAATTAAACGTAGAAGCCAGAGGGCAACATGTATCACATCATTAAGCAGTGTCTGTGTGTTTGCGCACCTGTTTGAGTGTGAGGGTCTGGTACTTCTCAAATGCCTCTTGAGGCAGTGATCCAAGCTCTCTGATCTTCTTCATGCACTCCTCTTTCTTCTTGAGCAGCATGCCTTGCCTGTTGGTCATTTTCTCCAGCTCCTTGGTGTCATGGTTGATGGCATCATTCTGCTCCTTCTCGATGTTCTTCCAGCGCTCCATGCTCTTTATGTGGTCCTTGATCTCTGCCTCTGTCTTGTCAATGAGAGAATCCAGATCTGGGGAACACATCGGAGGAGGTGATTAGGGTGGTGCAGTAGAAGTGAGGGCTTTTCAAACAAATAAGGCGTTAGTGCATACATATAGTGGCTTAGTCCCTGGTTCAGAAAATGATAAATACCAGACTGCAAAAAACATCCAGCACTCCTTACATAGGAGTTTCATCTTCATTCAGCAGCCACAATTACTTCATTTGGCTTTACATCCTTCATCAACCTACTAACGTTGAGGCTATTTCTCCCACTTTGTTAAAAGAAGAGACAAAAGAAAATCAGATTGTTCACTGAATCATAAATAAAAAATTGATATGAAAAGAGTTCCAAAGATATGAGGAAAATATAATACCTAATTAAGAATGAGGTCATGCTGTGAATATGTCTTAATATAGAAGTTTGCGACAATGATTAAATATGAATCCATGAAATGAGCAAGTGATTTCTGACAACTGCATTCTATCAACCTCATCTGAGTCACAGCACCACCAGAACATTTATACAACTGTGCAAAGAGGCTGTCTCTGGAGGAACATATTATACAAATTGTGAGTCAGATACAACAATTCGTACCATCTGCTGGGCTGTCTACAGAGTCTCAATTTAGAGGACAGATAATTAATTAGTAAAGATTATAGATACCAGATTAAAATAATAACATTTCTTTTGTCTGTTGCTTGAAAAGACACGTAACAATATTGTTTTCAAAAAATTAGGAGTACTACATTCAAACTATGCTAAAATTAATTGTACAAACATATCTGTCTCTATTTAGAAGTTTTGTCTGGCCTTTATTTGAGTATTAGTGTAAATGTGTGTGTATGTGATGATCTGAAAAATATCTGAAATTTTGTCACAGATGATTGTAGTGCATGATGCAGCAGAGGCCAAGGCAGACTGATCTGTGAAAGCTGAAAAACAACTAAATAATACAAGGACAGACCTTGGTCAGATGACATTCTAATTGTTTCTACTATGATTATACCTACAGCTGTCGGGTTTCGCTGTAAACCAGTGTGGGAATTGATTATTTTTACTTTAATTATTACACATTTGCCTCACTGCCCACACTGCCCAACACCGCATTAACGTGGACTATGAATAGATTTTAAAATAGAAAGGCTTTTGGTAATGTTACTGTTCTCACCCAAGTTGAAGCTGCATTGATTTAATTTGCCAAACAATGGTGTTTAAGGATCCTGAAGGGAAAATGTATGAATTTTTTAACTGCTTTCCAGCTTGTGTGAATCTGAACAGTTTGTCCTTCAGACTTCTCCAAACGTCAGACTACCACCACCTCCCTGCTGCATCTTTAGTACATTGCGTACCTTCTGATCGAGCCAAAGTCTCTTTGACACGTTTGTTGATGCCGTCCAGCTCAGATGTTGTGGCTGTGAGCACTGTGCCTCCCTCAGTCTCTCGCAGCTCATTTAGCTCCTGTGTCAATGCAAATTAGGCAACATCAAAAAGAGAGTCATACAAATTCAAATACACCTCTTCTGACTTGTATAAATGAAAGCATTGAATCAGAGACTCTCCTTTTACAAAGCCCACAGTTTCAACACATTACATAAACTGTATCATCTAAGAGCAAATAAAAACGGTGAACTTGCTGATTATGCAAGTAATGCTATATAATTTATTACTTCAAGAGTAAAAAAATATATAAATCTTATATTACGTGATATAAATATATTTGGCATGCATAACTCTATGTTTCTAGGGGGATTCAAGGGACAGTGTGTACCTGCTCCACTTGGTCAAGACGCTTCCGTAAGTTCTCGTTGAGATATGTTTCCACTCTGGTCATGATGCCCTCCAACTTGATCCTCTCGTTCAGCAACTGTCTGTTGTCCTGTGGTTGGGCAATGGGATCAACACACAACACAACAAGGTTAGTCCTGTTAGGTTTCAGCTGCTCAGTATCTAAAAACACAGTTTTCTCTTTCTCTGTGTATCAGATGGAGAAGAGGCTGCACAGAACGGTGCCATCAGAGTGCTAGAAATGTGGCTCTTAGCAATAATTTATTTAAAAGCCAATTTTGATAATATATGATTTAGGCATCCTACCTGGCCTCACCTAATGTGACAGCATCCACTACTCACTAGAATGAAACTGTTGCTAAACAATGTGTATAAGTAGTCTCTGATTAATATCTGCTATCTGTAGTTATCTTTGAAGTACATATAAGGACACTCATCTCTATGAAGTCTCGGCCCAAAAATGGCACAATAGCGCCCTGCTTGTGCATTCACTTGTGTCTAGGAAACTGCCATACTAACAAAAACTCATGAATACAAAACAAAGTGTTATGCCTCAAGCAATATAATTTGACAATTGCCAACACTGCAGAACCATACATGAAAGGCTCCATGTTGTGGGGGCGGAGTTGTTGCGCAACAGTAGCAGGAATGGCTGAGAGTTCATTGAGGTGAGAGCTGAGAGCAGCTGGCAGCAAAAGAGAAAGAGGGGGCAACGCTGGATCACAGGAACATCCCACACACAGCTGCTGCCTGCTACTCTCACCTCAATCAGGTCATTTGAATACACTCGCAGGAGGCGGAGAGGGAGGGGAACAACTAAATATGGGTAATAGGCGTATTCCCTCATCTACATATAAGCATGCAGTGGGATATGTATGTACCCACTATTTCAGTTTAACAGTGCATTTCTAAAAAGATTTCTGATCAAATCTGTGGGGTCTGAGCCAACAAACAGAAACTACTTATTTTAACAGAAATCCCTGTGACTGTCAGTTATTGCAACATGTGACAAACAGTGACACAGATCCTATGTCCCGGCCAGTCTTCTGACCTGCTGGAGCTGACGGATCTCATCATTGAGGTCATCGACACGCCTCTGGTCCTCCAGGCTGAGTTGAGAAAGCAGATCTGTACCCAGCTCGGCCTTCAGTGACTCCCTGGTGGACTCCATGGCATGGAGACTGGCCTCCAGACTTTGGAGACTGCGTTGCTGAAGAGGAAAGAGACGTAGAAAGGACAGACATCAGTGGAAAGCTCAGAATAACTGTAAACTGGGAACAGGCTGAACCTCTAGCTTATTTAATGCAAATAAATAAAAAATGTTCAGTTCAGTCAGGTCATAACGACTATGACCCGAGGGCTTCTATATAAGTTGAAATTGTGACAACAACAGTGTGTGATCACCTTGGGCATGAACGTCTTCTCTGACTGCTGCCTCTTCTCCTTCAGCATCTTCATCTCTGACAGAATACTGTCTCTGGATGCCTTAAACTTCCTCTGCTGTGTTTCAATCTGCTGCATCTGGTTCATCAGTTGGTCGATCTCATTGTTGATGCGTGGAGGCAGCCGTTAAG
>NW_019525295.1:139661-179326 GCF_002814215.2 Seriola lalandi dorsalis
TCTGACCTGCTGGAGCTGACGGATCTCATCATTGAGGTCATCGACACGCCTCTGGTCCTCCAGGCTGAGTTGAGAAAGCAGATCTGTACCCAGCTCGGCCTTCAGTGACTCCCTGGTGGACTCCATGGCATGGAGACTGGCCTCCAGACTTTGGAGACTGCGTTGCTGAAGAGGAAAGAGACGTAGAAAGGAAAAAATGTTCAGTTCAGTCAGGTCATAACGACTATGACCCGAGGGCTTCTATATAAGTTGAAATTGTGACAACAACAGTGTGTGATCACCTTGGGCATGAACGTCTTCTCTGACTGCTGCCTCTTCTCCTTCAGCATCTTCATCTCTGACAGAATACTGTCTCTGGATGCCTTAAACTTCCTCTGTTGTGTTTCAATCTGCTGCATCTGGTTCATCAGTTGGTCGATCTCATTGTTGATGCGTGGAGGCAGCCGTTAAGGAAATATAATGCCAGTGTTGGATGAACATTTACATTTTTTCTCAGTAATCATTCAACTAAGACAATTTTCAAGTCAGACTTCGTCATCTCATACTTTCAGTTTTCCTTAGTTATTGTGACATGTGTCGACAGGGTACAGCTGACCATATTACCTCTATTGTTCTGCCCAACAGTTTGAGTGCACAATGCATTTACCTTATTCAAGACTCGGATGGTTAAAGTTGTGCATACAGTTATTCTCCTCAGAAGTGAGGCGGACAAAAAAGCATTGTGCTCAAATGGACAAAAAAAACCCAGAAAGGAATAGAGACCATTTCATTCAAGCTCACAAACAAATAAAGTCATTGAACGGTTTGTAGACTTTTTAGTGCAACCCAGAGAGTTTCAATAATGTGATTGGGCCTCCAAAGGAAGACTGTGTCATCAGTGACATCCAGGAACCGGAGTCAGGAGGGCTGCACATACTCACCATTAAGCTAATTTAACAGACAGGCTTATTGATGTTCCAGGACTGCAACACACCTCTGGTCCTTTGAGGTTTCATGGTACTCAATTAAACACTGAGGCCAATCAATCTGCTGATTTAAAAGGGCTACTGGTAGTCAGAGGACTGGCCTGTCTGTTGCCCTGGGCAGGTGGAGAAATTAGATGGTTCAAGTCCCATCTAATATATCTAATTTTCTTGAATGGGACCAGCTGAAATCAGGTCACTACCTGACCAAATTTTTTAAAAGAGAAACCTGCATTAAACTCAGCGAACACTTCAATTCTTATGAATAAAATATAAATTGGGTAAATTTCACATGATCAAGTCAATAATAGATGAAGCAGTCAGATTCCAAGTTCACTGCCTGACCTCAATACTTCCACTGATGGGAAAATGAAGATGGCGACTTAAAATAGAAGGGATAGGTGAGGTACACCAGCATAATCTCATGCTTATCGACAGGGCAGAGGTGGAGAGTGAACAAAAGGCTTTTAAATAATTGATCTGCTCGCTGACTCACTGCTGCAGGAGTGAAGGACAAGCACCATGTCATCAGCTCAGTCATCCCTTTCCCCTGCCTATTCACACATATACGTAATCGCCAGGTGTACACATTAACCTGTATACTCACAACTGGCTGCGAGTGAGAAGCTACACACAATCACACAGGTGCGCAAACACACAGATAATCATACCTGGGCGGAAGTGACTATATCCATAAACATGCCGTACAGGCAAACACAAATCCTCTCTGATCCGCCTGTTTTGTCTTCATGGGCTGTCCAGCACTGAGTCATGGCTCTGGCTGATATGACCTAACATACACTAATCTTTCTTGACCTGCTTAGACCCTCTCTTGCATCCGAGTCAGCCTGCTGCTGGCTTAGAGGGAGCTCCATAACCCAGATGGACTTAATCCGCATTTAAAGTACAGGCTCAGTTGTATGACATATACTCACTGTGAGTGATGAGGGCAGCACTTAACAACACAAGCTTCTTTTAACTTTTTTCTGGAGTTCCTAAATATTACAAAGGTTCCTAGATAGTGAAAAGGTCATATACTTCTACTTGTAAACCTCATGGGATCAACACTGATGTAATAACTGTTTGGTATTCATACATGACTCAGCCCATTCTGCTATTATCAATATATGTCAATGAGGGAAAAAAATCTGTCTTTCTGATGAAGTGAAAGACAGATGGTGAAGCTATTAAAGAAACTGTATGACTCACTTTTAAATAAACACCTTGTGCGAGACTCAGCCAACAGAAAGATCTAGAGTGAAATATCCAGATATGTTATTTCCAGTAAGACTGCAAAGATATCTGCAGCACCCTTTAAAGCTGCAATACAAATTTTACAATGAAAATTATTTTGCTTGTGCTCCAGTTTCCCAGCGGAGAGCACATGGAGCCAACATTTCCCCTGAGGGCATCAGTGATGTAACATTATCTTGATGAACAGACCCATTACAGGCTTATTAAAAAGGATATGTTCAATGTTCCTGCGCAGGTTCTCATTGAGCTTGGCTTCTAGCTCGCCCAACTCCTCCTCAGCCTTCCTCATGTCTTTCTGCAGCTCCAGGCGAGACTTTCTGGTATCATAGTAGCCTCCTGTCAATGCTCCACGGTGGCTCACCTGGTCACCTAGGAGGTTACAACACAGTATACTGTATGTAAGAGATATGTTAAAGGCTACAGCAGTACTAGCATCAGGTATACTATTGACTGCTTTAGTATGTTATCAGGAGACACTGCCAAGCCTCTGAACATCTGCAAAGGGGCAGACAGTCTAACATGTAGTATGAATCAGACAGGGTGAATAGTCCAAACGATCATGCATTTTTCACAGCCTGCATTTTGCATGGGCCCTCTGGAAAAGAGGTTTTACACAGCTGAATTGATCATTACACAGTTCAAATTCAAGTATTCCTACTTACTACATACCTCAAATATTACATAAACACAAAAAGCCACAATAAAAATTGTTGATGTAGTCAATATAAAACGTACATGGGCACACAACAGTGGCAAAATTATGGGGTAAACTCGTACCAAGCTGTTTAACAACCGATGGCTCAGATGTTAATACCTACCAACAGATATATTCTCATGCATATTTATTTTTATTTTTGTTTTTTGTGAGAGCTGCCACCTTCCCTTTATGTTCATGTTGTAGTGATGTATGCTGTACAGTCACAGGCTTCTCAGCTTACCCTCCAGAGTTATACAGTCCATGGTAAAAGCTCTGGCCAGCTGGGTGGAGACCTCCATGCTGCGACAAATCAGGGTCTTCCCAAACACGTGCTTGAAAGCCTTGTCAAAGTTGGGGCTGTAGCGCAGTTTGCTGATCATGGGAATGGCGTCCTTTAGGGACAAAGACAAGCTGGTATCAACACGGTGGCAAATACTACACACAGCATCATAAAACAAACACTGTCCATAGAATGGTTAACAGTAGAATATATGTTTAATGTGATTGGGAAAATCAACTGAGCAGATCAAGCCTTATGTCCCACAGGGGACAAAGACACCTCAGGTTGGCTGAATTGGCACGTTTGTTTTAAAATAAACAAATACATTTTATGCTAATTGTTCCAAAGTTAGTTAAACCAATTTGCTCCTAGGGCCTAAATTTACTACCTGCAAAATACCAGATGCAATTTATGCGTGTCCCTTACATTGGTCTCTGGATATGCAGTGTCCCTGACATCCAGCTTGCTCAAGGGCAGGAATGTAACTTCTCCAGGTAGGTTCATTTTGTTAAACTCCATCAGTATTTTGGTGCTGACTTCATCAGTCTCCACAATGTGGTAGAACAGTCTGGGAAACACGAGAGAAGGTAGGTGGACACAGTAACAAGGAAAAAGAGAAAAATAAAAACATATGAGTGGATAGTTACTTTCACTACAAACCAAGGCTGCACCATAAGGAAACACTGATAAATATCTGTACATCCTGAAATGTGCAAAATATTCACAACATCTGCTTTCATAACGAGCAAACATGAAGCTGTGACTGCTTTTTGATTTTCTGCTATCTGTTGTGACTATGTTCAGTAGCTCGTTGGTAGTAATAATAATAATAATAAATAAATTAATATTAAACAAATGTAATAATTTGAAATAAAAATAATTGTGCAGAAAGAGAACAACTCAACACTATATAGCATTTCAAACACTGAATATGTAATCAATCTATTGGCTGCCAGCACTGCAATACCCTGCTCCTTATATCTACAGGACACATTTGTACCAGCATGTGGGTATTGGGGTCACTGTTTTAATATCACACTACATGTGTTTTGTTGCAAAGTTTTTTATATACATCACAAATGTTTGGCAGTGACATTTTTACTGAAAACATCATCAAGAGCTGGCAGAGAAAATGTAAAAAAGCAGTCCTCACCTGGTCCCAGCAGTCACCTCCACACAGGTATAAAAAGCAGGTTCACATTCAAAGTTATTCATGACGATGCCGTGGTAACCATTAATGACATGCTGGTTGATCCCTTTCCGACGGAAATGCTCAAGGACTTTGTTGATGCTATCAATGCCATTCAGAATGGCCTGGAGGACCACAAGAAAAAGAGATTATTATTATTACTATAGTCTCAATTATAAAACAAACAAACAAAAAGAACAGAATATGACCACAAAATTTATCATAACTTCTCTATTTAAATACATTTTCTAAGCAGTCAAACAAAATTGTATGACTATCATTGTAACATTTTTTGAATCAAATTGCAACCACAACTAAATTCTTTGATAAAAATATCAGTACACGGCATTTTTCTAAATCTAGCAAAAGGAGCTTCACTGACATACTCTTACTACTAAGCATTATAACATGTATTAAAAAAGCAGCCATGACCTTTTTTAAAATAGAAGATTTCTAAACAGATTAAATCCTGTGCTGTAAAGAATTGGTGAAACTTGCAAAACTGCATGCTGAGGAAGATCCCAAAGGAAAATGCCTTTCTACATGCTGCCTCCACATTTACGGTAGCTCATAGTGTGAGGTACACGGACAAAAACAGAAAAAAAATGTGCAATACTGTGCAACATTATGATCTGTACTGTAGAAAAGATAGTCTCATAATCAAAACCTGGAGATTGGATGAGTCAGCCAGAACCGATGAAAGAAAAATGAATGCAGGGCATTTGTTCATGAAGCCATAAACAGCCTCCTTTCATGTCAGCAGACATTATTGAGAAGTGATATTTGATTGATGTATCTACCCAGAAGAAACGACTGGCAGATACTGGATGAGGCAGAGAGAGTGAGTCATATGTAAATTTAGCTAGCTATGATAAGGCGCCAGTAGGGAGGCAGATCCAGGCTAACCTGACAACTGTCTGAGTCACAAAGTGAGCCCTTTGCAGTATTCAGGTGGGCTCATTTGGAGAGAGGAACTTTTTCAGTTGGGTTTTAATTTATCGTCACTTTCCCATTTTCTCTCTCACAGCACTTCATCAATTAAATTAATGTGTGACGGTTTAATGCATGTGTCGCATGGCAGCTCTACCTCTGGCTTACAAGTGTCATCCTCAGATAAAGGGAGGGAGTGTAAGTAAGTGTGCTTACAAGCAAAGTGATCCGTACGGTACCATACATTTTTTATAAATTTAAATCCTCTGGAAAGTAATTTCGTTTTCTGTGCTTACACACATACACACGTCTTTCACTTGTGTTCAGACGGAAGCATCAGGTATCATGTAGTTGAGTTATGCAAGTCAGTAATTACGCAGTCATGCACAGAGATACGGACCTTGCCGGTGGCCGCTCGAAGGAGCTGCTGTTTCTTCTCCAGGTCCTCTCGTTTGGCTGCCAGGGCCTGCTGCTCTGCGTTCTCCTCGCGCCACAGGTAGCTGGACAGACACAGACAGCCACACTGTTACACTTATGTCACCAGGAACACCAAAACCCAACTACAGCCATGATACTAACAGGAACAGGAATCAGTCAGTAAGGAAAAACACAATAAAGCCTAGGGCACTGTGATGACACGATTGTGTTCTCTAAGAACCTTTTCACACAAAAGAGAAATCTTAAAAAGGATTTTTTATTTGTTGTTATTTGCTGTGTGGTTTGCATGTTGTGCTCCTTCTATTAAAGCTGTCATTATGCTGCCTTTTCACCCACTAGACTAAAACAATGGATTATAATGAACTAGACGGGGCATGATGGATTCAATAGACAAACAGAAACATATTCATGAATTTTGTTTTAATTTAGCTATGATAATTGTCTGTTATTCAACTGAATGGAATTCAGTTCTCAAAAAGGACAAACACACTTTTTATACTTAAAACAAAAAATTTAATTATTTTATAAGATAATATGCATTTTACCCTGAGTGTGTTATTTCAATTAATAGATGGAGACTTGACTGGAAATGCTCAATTTGTTGTGTTTCAAGAAGCAGGGCAGAATCTGTCCTGACTATATTTTCACTACTGACACACTACGCAATTCATCCACCGCAGAAGACCTTTTAGTAGCAAGGAAGTGTCTGGCAACAGTGGCCCGGGGCATCATCCTCTGTTATATAAACCTCATTGTTTAAGTGAACAGGGAAGGCCTGGTGACATTCACTGCAGACAATACTCTGATATGTAACTAAAGGTTGCCAACCGGAAACAGCACATCAGCTTAAAGGAAGGGTGAGCAACTCAACCTTTCAGCTCAATGTAAGATATAGGCACGACGCCTGTAAAGATTCATCTACATCATGTGCCACTATACTTTGTGACACTAGACAATAAAAATAAAAAGCATGAGCACAAGCCAGGGCTGAACTTTAAACTGAATTAATTAAAGGTGTGACGTCAAAGAGAGGGAAAGAAAGAGGAAAGAGGCTAAAAGTAGATAAAAGGTTCTTACTTTCTTTCGCTCTGCAGCTCGTCTTTCCTGTTCTTCACTTCATAATACTTTTTGTCCAGCTCCTCAACACGGGTCTTGACCTCATTTAGATCTTGATCGAGTTTCTAAAAAGACAAGTTTAAAGTGGATCAGATACACTCTCTCTGTCAGGAGGTTAGGTTAAAACTATATAGACCATGAAAAAAAAAAGACAAATATAAAAAAAACAAAATAAAAAAACAATATCAGTTTTTACTGTGAATATTCCAGCTACAGACACAAGATTAAAAACCACAACAGCAACCAGATGTAATTTTGAGGAAATAGTGAACAGGTTGGCAATTTTTAGTAGTAACAGAAGTGTTTTCATGAATTTAGCAGAAATTATAGTCCACACCTTCAACCACTGCTACTAAAGATATTGTTACCACCTAAAATTTAACTCCCTCTGAAACTGATCTGGGAAATGGGTCTGAATCCAAATTTTTCATCAAACTACAATTCTTCCTCATGGAAACCTGGAAAAGTTTTTGAACAGTTTTGAATTGTCTTACATTGTACTGCTCAAGGTTCTTCTCCTTATTCGTCTCTGTGTCCTCCAGGTCTTTGTGGATGGCTGCGATTTGCCTCTTTTTATCATTGATGGCCTGGTCCAGAGATTTCAACTCCTTCTTAATCCACTTGTCCCTCTCTTCCTTGGAGGTGAACTGGCTGCCACGGCCCTGCTTGGCATACAGGTCAGTCCTCTCCTGAGTAGCCTGGGCCAGTCTGGGAGGCAATGGGACCACAGAAAGTGTGAAGGTTTCACACATGAAGACACATCAGTAGTGAGTCATTTTAATTCTATTTATTTCCCCAACAAATGTAGATGTGTAGACTGTGATCATTTACAGCCACACAGTGTCTGCTGAATATTCTTTCCTTCTTGTCATGTGACACATAAGCAGCAGAGTTTTGAGAGGAAGTCCATTTGTGATCTAAATGTATGTTAAGAAAAAACTGAACACAAAGTTATTTTAGAATTACGTCCTGCAATTATATCTCATGTGCATCCATCTCTTGGTCTCCTGCTATCAAAAGGTATTCAAAATGTGATGCTTGACTCGAGTTGAATCTAGTTATGCCTAGTCACCAGCTGCTCAAGGGACTGTAGCTGAGGATGAGTCATCCCTACCTGGAGATACCCCGCTCCTCTTTTTCCTTCACCATATTGAATTTGGGCTCAGTCTCCTGCAGCTCTTTTTGCTTCTCCTCGATTTTCTCCAGCAGCTTCTGACGCTCCTTCAGCAGGCGTTTCTGGAGGAGCAAGAACATGACATTTTATGACAAATGTAGAAGTGAAGAAGAAGTGACACAGTGAAGAAGAGGAGAAAAAAATTAAACGAATACATTTTTGAGAGTGAAAAGTTGATTAAACAAAGTAGTTTATATTAAAATAGAAGATACTGAGACGAATGTGCTAAAAAGACATTTACAAAACAAACTATACGACGAAGTCTCCTCATCACCTCAGTGCAGTAGTAGCTATTTTTAGAATTTTTTCCACATGTATTTTCTAATGCACCTTATATCACTTCACTGTCACATTTCTGTCACAATTTGTGTTGTATTTCAAACACTCAAACACACACACCTCAACTGGTTGTGAATTCAAGGAACAAGCACCGAAGTAGTAGTAAGAAAACTTTCACCACGTCACCCATTCTGAAAAATTCATGCTCTTCACTTTCACCTAGATCACTTGTACAGTAGACATGCCTACTGACTACTGCTTTCGAGATTTCTGTGTGGGTGACTGTCATCCCACAGGTATGAAAAATCTCTACTTCCCTCCTGCATGTCAAAGCCAACTCAAACCTGATAAAACTGGGACCATCAGCAGCTAGTGACGCAGTTCTGCTTCCCTTGCTTTTCATTTTGCTCCAATAACTTTTGGCTGATGCCAAGCCAGCCGTAGCCAGGTGGGCTTAATCCAACCAGCAGCCAGCATGCTGCCTGGGACTCATCACGGTTCACACAGAGACTGAGCCAATATAGCCGTTATTTATGATTATCATCTTCAGACTTACACGTGCACACAAACACACACTGAACACGAGGCCATACGGAGAGTGATCCGTGCCAGCTCTGTACACATATCCTTGTGCCAGTTATGATGTATAGTGAAGCTGATGGCAAAGAGTCTGATATGCAGGCTGGTGCTTCCTCTGTTTTGATTCTGCTGAAAGATTCAGCACGAACAGTGTGAACTCTATACATAAGGGCAAACTTCTTGTTTTTGAGAGGGCTAAGACTAAACTTAACTATTTGTGCTTTCTGATTTGTTAATATATTTCAGAAGCTGATTATCAACAGGAAATCAGTCAGTGATAATTTCGTAAATTAATAATTTACCAAGTAGAAATAAACATCTGCTACAGTTTTCAAAAAAACAGTCGGGTTCTTCCTTGTCATTCTCTGATTCATAGTTAAACAAATACAACAGGATGTTTTCTACCTTGGTCAGAGTAATTAAACAACTTTAAAATTTTACTTTGGGCTCTAGTAATCCAACTTCTCTTTTTATAAACATTTTAAAGACTGCATAGTTAACTGATTAATCGAAAATTAATTGAATTGATGTGTGAGGGCTATAAAAGGTCACTATTCCAGCCAAGTGACGAAAGTGAAGAAACACTGGACACAAACTCCTCTTTCCAATTTGTAACATGGTTGAGTGGAGTAGATGAAAAGAGAAAAAGACTACCATCACTCTCTACACAGAGTGATGATGCAGGGAAAGGGGGAGGGAGAGTGTTGTTGGTGCAGCATCACGTGTGCAAAGTGACGCAGATGGGAGGCTTCCGTACCCTCTGTTCGCTGTTGCCTGCCAGCTCGTCCTGCAGGTCCTTGGCCTTCAGCTCGAGCTTGGTCCTCTGCTTGATCTGCTCCTGGCGCTCGGCCGACAGCTGCTCTCTCTCCTCCTTCATGGCAGAGATCTTGGACTTCAGCTCCCGCACAACGCGCTCCGTCTCCTACAAAATAGGAGCCAACATAAAAAAACACGCCGTGAGATTTAATTCAAGGGAGTATAAATAAATACAACAACTTACTTCTTCGGTGATGAAATGCCTGTCCATTTATTTACCAAGGACATAGACTGTCAGGAGAGTAGGATACATTCTCTACAAATATGTTCATATTCATTCATTTATATTTTGTTTTATGCACAATCATTAAATGTATAGACTGAGGTAACCTGCTCACTACAAAACAAACGTAACAAAGACCATGATGACATTAGACAGAAAAACAAAAATTCAAAAGTAGTATCCTCTCTTTGCACGTCACTCATGTCAGTGGTTTTTGACTGATATGGCTGTGTGAAAACTCAGTGTTATCATTTATTATCTCTCCACAAACTTTGTTTATATGATGTTTACTTTTACCAAAATCCATCACAGTATTAGATAGTGGCAATGTTTTAAAATGTATACAATTCTGTATTGAGAAATAGGACTGGTTCAATCTCAGGAGGAGAAATATGACATTCAACAATGTCATTTTAAATATTTCACTAAATATTGAACTGTGATGATTATGACCATGTTTATTTTCATCCATCCCCTAATCCCAGACATGGATATAATTGCTTTGTAGTAGAATTGTTTACCTCTACTTTGTCTCTCGCATCTTGCTGAGCATCACGCAGCTGCCTGGATTTGTCTCCACAGGTCTCTCTCTTGCTTGACAACTGCAAAAAAAACAAACAGAATACTAAACAGAAAGCCTTGGTATGGTAAACTAGTTATACCAGAAAACAAACCTAAGTTTTCGGTGCACTAGCCACAGTTACTGGTAGATTCTTAATTCATTCATTCATAAATAAATAAATCAGTGAAGTTTATTCATTATTCTACCAATTACTGAAAATAGGACTGCCTGATAGATGAAGTAAGAGGACAAACAGCAGTCATATCTAAATTCCATCAAACATAATTCTGTACTACACTTGGGATATTGTCATATTTTGATTGACTGCTAGTACTGATTCCTCAGCAACAAAGAGACGGTAATCACAAAGTCTAACACCTTCAGTTTTTTCCTGTGTATGTGCAGTATAGGTTTTTGTCCTTGACTTCATTACCTCGTCCAATTTGGCACGGGTTTCGTTCAGCTCCTGGTTGTAGATAGTGTACTCCAGGGCTCTTCTCATCTTGTCCCACTTTTGGTACTGAGCTAGCTCCTCCTTCTCATCCTCCAGGGTGTGCAGACGCTCCTCAATGTACTTCAGCAGCTCATTGATCTTCTCTCGCTTCCCCTCTGGGGAACACACATGCACCAGGTTGTTTTTAAAGGTGCAAACCACGACTAATGATGATGCTCACATCATACACATATTCAGCAATACAAAATGACCCATGAAATAATAAGGTAAGGATTGCTGTTAAGTTACATTATATATATTTTTTAACTTAAAATGTAACCTCTAAATAAATATCACATTTTTTGTTCATTCAACATGCAGTGTGCACAGTTTGCATCAAACTTAGTTTGCCTCAGGCTAATACTTTGGCAACCAAATACTGCAAACATGAAAAGAGCATGACAAAAAAAGTTTCAATTGGGAAATGTTAAAAAAAAAATTAATTGTTTTTTAAGTAACAATGATGTTAAAAAGCTGTTACCTGTCTCCTTCATGAGAGAAATACTCTCCTCCTTGCGCTCATCATACACCCGTGTCCCTGCCACCTCTCGCAGCAGCTTCAGACGTTGGGAGTCAGGTGCTGTGGCCATTTGGTTGATCTGAATGAAACATTGAAATAAAGTATTGGAAGGAATTCCCTGCTGTTTGGTGTATCGCTGCGATGATCTTGCTAAGAAAATTGTACATTACATTTAGCAGATGCCAATTTTGATTTCACAAATCTTTCAAACTGCTAATACTGCAAGTTTATGATCATAACATGGCAAGCTAAGACATTAGCACCGTTTTTACAGCCACGCTCGCACACTGTAATGCATTACACGGCACTGAAAAACAAACTCTTATGTGTTGTGTGAGCTTGCCACCCACTCCTTTCTCACCTTTCCCTGCTTGACAATGTAGTAGGGGTTACTGCGGGAGAAGCCGGCACTCTCCAGAAGGTTCATGACATCATTCTTACTGCAACAATAACAACGCCATCAAAAAAAAGAGAAAATCACAGAGTTGTCATTTCCTGTGATTACAGGGACACAGACAGTCACCCTACAGCAATACTTACGTCACCATCTTCTTGTCTAAGAAATACTGGTCCTTCTTAGCGCCAATGACACGGCGAAGGGAGACTTCCTCTTTGTCAATCTGGAGGAAGAGACATTTATTGCAGGTTAAATGGTAGAGAGGAGAATCACACAGCAGCAGAATTGGCTGTGAATTGGCTCAGAATTGGTTATGCCACAATATTACCAGGCTATAAGATGACAGTTTAATGCCCAGCCAAAACCAATTTTTGGATTTCTAGAGTGGTTCTTACACCCTGTCTTCATCGCCATAATAAGCACTGTGTGTACTAGAGTGTATATTACAAGAAGTGTACCTACAATCAGTGGTCATAACTAGGAATAAGGAACAGAAAAAACATAACATAGTGATAATATACTACCTTCACTAGTATTCTGCACTGAGGATATTGAATCAAGCTGTTTTGAAGGTGATGCCTATATCTGGTATTTTGCCACCTGCATGGATTGTATTGATGTCCACTTTTAAGTCTTGGTACAAATACAGGTGTAAAATATGCTAGGTTGCCTATCTTTTTTTTTTCTTTTTTTTTTCCTGTCGCTTATTTGGTAGGTAAATGTTAAAATATTATACTGTTTTATTTTGTTGTTAATTTGTTGTGTGTTGTACACAAATGTGCTAATTCTACTATCAGCCAAACATCAGCAGCAAAAATTTAAAATGGACATACAAATATGCACATTTAAGCTTATAGGTCTAGATGGCATGCAAATATACCAGTGCACCTCTCTTATAATGGCTTCAGCAATCTAAACAAACAAACATTTGTGACATACACCTGGAGAAGACAGGGTGTTTTATGAGAGGCTTACGGAACAATATCAAGTTGGAAAGAATCAGCGTGTCAGCAATTACAGTAATAGGATCAATATGAAATGTTTGCCATTCCTACCGGCAGCCGGTTGTCAGAGTTGTCAAATATAATCTCCACAAAAGCCGAAATGACGCGAGGACCAGTTCCCTCCTACAGTGACATGGAAGTAAAACACAATAATGACATGTTTATATGAAAAGCTTCATGTTAAAATCTGTTTCCCACTGTGTTTCAATCTTCTATAACACAAACTTCATATTTTAGCAGAAATACAACTAATCTTATTAAGACTTTTCTAATCCACCTGTTTTTAGGAAGTTACACAAGCTTTTGTCAAAGAAAGTGTGACTAACAAAAAACTTTGTTGAAGAACCACTAAACACAAAGCAGCCGCTGGGATCAGTAGTGCATCTGATATTTGCCTCTACTTACGTGGAGCAGGGCCAGGCGCTGTTCAGGTCGCAGGTGGCTGAATTCATCACTGAGCACAAACTGAATGGCTATGAAAACAGAGAGGAGACACAGTTATAGACAACAAACAATAAAATACATATAAAGTAACGATGTTTGACTGCTGTGGTGTAAATTGAGGTTAACATACCATAGAAAAAGTTACTTTTTCCTGACCCATTCCTTCCAACTGTAACAACAAAAAACACAAAATGAGGACATACGTTGACAGTCAAAGTAGTCTGCCTTCTTCTCAGCTACACTCACATTTTATTGAATAACAGTATAATGCAATGTGTGACTAAAAAAGTCGAGGTGACCGCATACTCACCGATGACATTGTGCTTTGGACTAAACGGGTCTACCACAGTTTGGTCCCTGTAACTTCGGAACCCCTGGATGATGACCTGCACAAGAACCCAGAGACCACCGTGAGCACAGAGTCTGTAACACCCTTTTGTATAGGATTGCGTTCACAACATACAATAGATAGACAAGATTGGGTAAAGGCACAAAGTAGCAAGCCAGGGGCTGTACCGGAAAACAGCAATATTACTACCTCTACCCTCCGCTAAGTTCAACATGTGAAACTTCTACGCTAAGCGAAGCAACAAATGTATCATTAGCGGGGCACGGTTTCCGACAGGGCCTTAACTGGCGGCCGCTGTATGGGCTCGTTTTCATTCAGGACGTTAACCGCTGTGCATTTTTGCTAACAAGATAGGCCTTAAACTAGGCGCTCACAGTGCTACCAAGGCACGTATTTACATATGATGAAATCAATTACAATATGGTTTTGTGCCACATTACTGAAAAAACGAGACGTCTGCTAACCCAACGTTAGCCTTGTAGCGTTAGCTTAGCATCTTGAGAAGGGGGACGGGCAATTCAAGATTAATCCGGGTAGCGCTAGCAAGCCAGCTATTTAACTTGCATCCGTCTTTGAGCTGATCCGAACTCTGCAACCCAATTAACGTTAGACTATATGCAAAACATTGTTATCCTGAGCACATTCATTCAGCAGAATGTGGTTAAGCTAGCATAATTAACGTCAGGCCAGTGACAGTAGACAACACGCTCAAGTAGGATGTTAGCTTACCTGTTTGATGTACATGGCTGTCTAAGCGGGGCGTCTCCTTGGCTGAATTTGGAGTTAAACTCCCCTCTCCGTTAAAATGGAGAAGCCGGGAATTTAATAACCCAAAACTCAACAATATATTACAAATTGTTGCATTCAAAATTGGTGAAACACTATGTGGCTAAAGAGAATAACATGGAAAATGGCGGCGGGGGCGGGCTAGAATGGATCGTACCATTATGTGAAAACAGGGCGATAGCGATAAGCATATGTTAAATAATTTATGGTAGTAATATAAAGTAGGCGAAATTTGACCATGGGTCATATCGTTCATATTAATGTGGGGTGTTTGATTCGTGTTGTCTGTGTGTTGTAAGTAAACAACACGTTTGACACGTTTGCTATTTCTTTCCCTCCCTATTTGTACAGTTGGTACAGGCTAACTGTCTATCTAGGCGCCAAAGTCAGAAAATAGTCGAGAGCGTTATCTTAACAGCCCACTGACTGAATTCAAAGAGAAATTAAACTTGTAAATAGACAAGAAACTGTTGTTCATTGATAATTACTAAACAGCATGGCTCATCATTTGCGTTGAAAATATAACGTTTTTCTCTTTCCTATAGGAATTTTCTTTACCTGAGGTTTGGATTTCCAAAAACTAATGCAATATGGAAGTTTTCATGGTTCATAGTTAGCATAAGTTGCGCTGAGTTTCACTTACGTGGCCAACCTGTGCACATGCAGTCTGGCTATAACTATGTATAATTAAGTACATGCAGCTGCTTATCTAAAGCTGCTCATAAAGGCCAATTCAAAGTCACTGTCTCACTGCAGGTGTCACTTTCCCCTGTCTTGCTATTTGTGGGAATAGGTGTGCAATAAATTACGTGGAAAAACTCTGTTTGCAATCATTTCATTTGACTTCTCAGATACAGATCCACCAAAAATGCACCAGTGATTACATGACAGCTTTATTTTTGTGGTGAAAACATTTATTAAACACATATTAACATCCACATTATTGAAAAAAAAAATCAGACAGACAGACTGTAATTTTCAAATAAATTAGGTTTAAATGCATGACTTTATTTGTGTATAGGCAAATAAATCACAATATCAACCTAAGGCATGTATATTGCAGTTTATCACTGTGCTGTGTTGTTCCATCTCTGCAGTTCATTTCACAGGCCTCAAGTCCCATGAGCAGAACACTATTATTTTTTGCCTCTTCTCTGCTTATGTTGCTGATCTCCAGTCTATCTGCTCTGCTGGTTTCAACACCAGGCACACAGAGAGCATTAATTTTTTTTTTTTTCAAGTAAGACTACAAGCAGTCACAGTTCATTTTAAGGCAGTGCAGTTATTGGGCTCAGTTTGAACTGGTGGTGGACCGGGGACTGCAGGTAAGAGGTAGGGAGGGTGATCACGGATGGCTCAAAGTTTTTGGTGTTGAAGGTGGTGGTAAAGTCGTTGGCAAAAAAGGAGGCTGACTCGGGGACGCAGGGTGTGGCTGGTTCAGGTGTGGCAGCATGAGCCGGAGCCATGGAGAGGACCTCTGACTCAAACTGCAGCAGCTGACCCATGAAACTAAAGTTGGGTGAGATGACTGCCCGGCGCTGCTTGATGATGTCAAAGGCTGCATCCAACCGTAGCTGCTGCGTCCGCATGATGTAGGCCATGCAGATGGTAGGTGAGCGTGAGATTCCTGCTTCGCAGTGGACCAGGACTTTTCCCCCTGATTGCTTCACGTGATCTGGAAGGAGAAGAGGACAAACCAGGGTTAATAATCTGGCCTGAGGTGGGGGACACAGCTTTTCTTTCTTTCTGTGATCATCAACAAAATTATTAGAAAGACTCAAACTTGCATCAAATGAATTATTAAAAAAGTTTGTCTGTTTCAAAATATCGGCCATGGTGTTATGTCAGGGTTTATTTTTTGTTTTGTCTGTGTGTGGCTGTAATTGATATTATTAAGGTCAATTTATGTGGTGGAGAGGTTGCAGTGAATCAACAGGGAGTTTTGAACACAGACATTAACAAATGAAAAATCACATTTTAACTGTACAATTATTACCTACTCCCACTCAATAATTAATGTGAACTCTTTTCTGCATGAGCTATGTACCTAGTTTCTTTCCCACGCACAAAAACGGCACCAGGATAACAAATAGGAAAATCACACACAAACTAGTGAGTCTTGTCTGAGTCACAGAGCGCAGCTGTACATGAGACTTTGCTCTGGGGGCGCTGGGTACTGTTGAGGAGTTCACTGTGGCACAGAGATGTGTGTTCTCATTTAGAGCTGCAGCACTCCTACACGCTTAACTGTATGTTCTAATGCCTACACAAGAATCTACTTTCTGTCATCTGTATGAGTGTCACTCATGACACCTTTCAAGATTTTGCCCATTTTTAGAGCTACTGCTTACTCATACATGACTCTTTTTGTGTCTGTGTCGTCTACCTACAGACACTTAGTTCCACAAAGTCACTGCAGACACCTACACATGTTTCGCTCTCTCTCTATTAAATGGAAACACAGAGGGCCACTTCTGTCTGGTCCTAAGAGCCACTGCAGGGGGTAGGGGGTGGTGGGGGGGGGCAATGATTTCTGAAATCTCTGATCCTTGATTAACCACATGAATGAATCATGAACTTCCCATCTGGAGTGGAGGATGCAACAAGAGGGAAGAGGGGTGAAAAAAAAGGAGTGACAGCAGCAGTGGGTGTTTTAAGGATCATCCTTGAGAGATGCGCCCTCATAGGCTGGAAATGTCATAACACGCATCAGCAGCTGTTTTCATCCAGGAGGTCAATAATATTTATTTTCTCCTTCCCAACTGTACATCTGTCAGAGGGGTTGCTGATTGGTGATTGATTTTCGTTTGGTGACCGGCTGCGGCTCGATGAAGATTTGTGTGCAGCACATTTCTAATCACTTGGCATGGTTGATGAATTTTGGAGGCCCTCCCTGAATGTAGGCTAAACCTGCCCCTGGAACAATTTGCTGCCTTATGTAATACACAGGCTTACTCAAAGTCACCCTAAATGTAAGCTGCATCCCCAAACAATGCACAATACCAACAATAGCAGCCACCCAATACAGGTCAGCCAAGCTGCTCGTGGGTGCGCTTTGTCCTTGGTTATGCGTTGCTATAAATAGCCACCAGCACATTGTGTACATCTCTTACTGCTGCTGCTGCTGCTGCTGCTTTTATCCAGCACCTCTCTCCTCCCACACACTCTCTCTTCCTCAGTAGCACACTCACTGTCCTGCTGCCCTCAGGTAAATCAATGATTCCCACCTGTAAGCAACCAACAACTGTGCTTTCTATTTGTGTGTCAGCTAGCTTTTATCCTCCGTCATAAACAACTATGTGTGTGTGTGTGTGTGTGTGTGTGTGTGTGTGTCAGTCAGCCCCCAACCTCCTCCACCCCGCCATTTCTAAACATGGACAGCTCACAGCTCACCCAGTTGTGACACTGACTGGCCACACCCGGCAGAGTAAGCCACTGAGATTAGGCCTAGGAGGCGATGACAGCATGAGAGCGTCTTTTTCAAGTTAAGACAGGAGGGAGGGAGGTCGGAAGGGGAAGGGGGAAGTGAGCAAATCCTGAATGAAAGCAGACAGGCTGGATTTGTTGGTGGTGGGGGAGGGGGGGGGGTGTTTCAAGGAAGGCAGGCGATCAAGTTAAACTGATTACAGCCCTCTATTTGTGAATGGCAGCAGAGGAGAGGCAGCGATAAAGGGGGCTTATTTGAAGACGTATTTCAGAAATAAACACACCTATGTATAGGTGTCTCTCTAACTCGGCTCTGATATTTTTTAGACTCCTTCAGGTGATGTTGCACTATAAATACATACATGATGAGGTTGATGTTATTCCAGGAGAGGACTCCATTTTGGTGGTGGTGTATTTATTTCCCTGTCTAGCTGGTTTGATTGAGTGAACTATTTTAGTATTAAGCCAAGTGAATCAGCGGCTTTATAAGATAATAAAACAGAAATACACCAGCCTGACATGAACCTTTAAATGCACACCCTGTGAACCAGAAAAACAGTGTCCCCAACAAGAGGACAGATACAACGTCCATTCACTTCAACTCACCAATAAACTCTATGGCCTCCTGGAAGTGGGAGCTGATGTCGGCCATGTGGCTGTCCTCCACTGGGATCCACTTGTAGTCGTAGTGGCCCTTGGCCGGCTGCAGGTCCCTGCGTGACACGTTGAGCAAGGCTGTGATGTGAAGGTCGCTGAGATAGTCCTGTCTGGAGGCGTGGTAGGCACTACCGAGGTAGAGGAAAGGCAGGATCTCTACAGGTTTACCCTGAGAGTGAGAAGGGGGGGGTGAAAGGACAAAACAGAGACGTGAGACATGTAGATAAATACTAGAATCTACAACAAAGGACCTCCTAACAAGACATAACATGTGACCCCATAAGCCTCGATGCATCTACTTTAACCCATCCTTAATGCATCTCTGAGAAAATGGACTCACGGTCAAAGCAACAACATCTAACCAACTGCAAGCAGAACATTATGTTCATCTACAGACAAAACATACATGGGCACATGCAGCTGGAGGAATTATGTCAACCATGAAGTGAAATAACACACAACATGTCAACCACAGACACAATAGAGTGTCTGTGAGATGTGAAGCAGACACACACTTTCTGGCCATCAGTAGAGGTTATAGAAGAAAGGTCAGAGATGAAAGAGTGTTTTTCTCTAGATGGGGTCCTGATGTCAGCTGGGCATCACTGAGTGGTCTCTCGTTTTAAAGCCAAATATGAGAAGGCTGGGGAGCAATGAAGGTCAGAGAATATCATATGTATGCTGAGAAAATGTTTTGATGGGCTGATGCCAAATAAGTGTGTCTGATGTCAACAGGGCTTTAATGTGTGTTTTTTTTGAGGGGGGATAAGGTTAAAAATAAAAACTGACTTCCATGTAGCCGCTAGAAGAAAAGGGTGGGAAGTACAGCATTGAAAAGGGTGTTTCCATACCTGATCATAATCTGGTTTGTGGTGAGAAAGCTTCTCGCTGTGGGTGTTGACTTTTTTCTCGGTTTCAGTTCCGCTCTGGTCGATGGTTTTCACCTCAGTGCAAAGTTCAGGGTATTGAGAATGGAAGTTCTCGTATCCTCCTGAGCAAAAGGGGAAAAACCATGAGCACGATACTTACTACTAAATAAGCTTAGAATAATACCACCTGCAACCCCTGACGCATACATACACATCTTGTGAAATGGCAGCGTTTATGAAACAGTCTTAGCAGCGGATTATAACCTTTATAACCTGATTATAAGCGCGTAATTAAGGACCCGCAGTTGAAGGACCGGTAATCCTTTTAGGTCAACATCCTGAGGACTCAGACGGAAATGGATGTGTTTCAACAAATTAACACAACCCCGAGGGATTGATTTCGCTAAAAGAAATAGTTCAGAGGGGAATCTAATTTTCTTTTCTTCTCTTCACGCTTATCAATGAAAGATATTGCACCACCAATTTTCACGCGTTTCTCTCACACTGACTCATCCGCTCCGTTGACGCACACAGGACGTTTATCTCTCCAAGAAGCGAAAGAGAAAAATATACGCTGTTCTCAACACAAGCGAGAAGGATAGCGTAAGAAAAAATACTTGGCTTTACGTAACGGCGTCATTAGGAAAAGTGAAATAAAATAGGCCTAAAACACAATTAGTCCCTAATATAGTCTTAAAACAGCCATAGGCTACAGCTGAAAGAAAGTGGACAATGATTTCTTTACATTTAAGATATGAGCCACAAGCTTGTTAATATTAAAATTAATATAACATATTCAGCTTAACAGGCCTATTCTACCATATAAATGAAAAGACATAGTTTAGAAGCCTGTGAGACAACCGCATATAAAGCCATATAAGACTAAGTCTTATATGGTGAAGTATGATTTGCATCATTTCCCATCATTTCAATAATAAGACACTCATACAAAAAAGGCTTTAACCCCTCGTGGTGTCTTTCATATCAAGCCAGGATAGTATTTTAAAAACAACTACTACGTAAACTGATAAACTATCTTTATTTCCCCTCTCTGAATTAAAGAGTTGGATTTCACAAAGTTCTCACCTTTCAGGAAACAGATGTTTGCTCCGCTCGCTAGATGTGAGAGGGTGTTTATTACTATTTGTGCTACACTGTCCTTCTTCAGTTTTTGCCAGTGGGACGTCCGGTCATCCAGAGCTACGATAGCCGATATGCTCCCCTCCCGAAGCCGAAACAGGGCTCTCTCATCCGGGATGACAAACTGCAGAGGCACCGGTCCTCCTCGAGACCTCCGGACCACCACTGAGTTGAGATTGACATTGACAGAGCCTTTGATATTGGAGTTCATGAATGAGAAATAAGGTCGGCAATCCACAATAAGGCAGCTTCCACTCTCTTTCCTGATGATTTTCCTCAGACGCCGACAGTCTATGCTGGAGATTTTCATTTTGACGCTGAAGAGTTGTTATTATTGCCTAAAGAATTAAACTGGTTTACACCTAAACGGTGGATACGGGCGAGAGAAGAGCCCCGTGCGCGTCTGTGCCTACATTTCCTCCAAGGGGATTCCGGCCGATCAGTTTTATGTGAATGGAACCTCCGGTGCGTGACGTCATGAACCACATATGGACACCGGCGAGGTGTGGATCACAGCAAAAAGCCCGCCCACAACTATGACTGGACTGTGACTCCTCCCCCGGTCCTGGTGAATTAAACACCCTACTACTGCTCCGTGTTTGATTCAGCTATTACTCACAGTGTGTCCTCTCACGGCAGCCACACCTGTTCTTTCATTTTCACTTATCGTTCAGCGACCATTTCAAATAAATAAACCAAAGATCTTCTAGCTAGAAAACACCGAGGCCAGAATGACAAATCTTAAGGAGGCTAATAGAGATACTCTGAATGAAACACTAACCGTAAATCCAAACAGAAAGTGTAACAGGAACATCATAGTGATACCATACAATAAAACAGGGCTTAATTGATTTATAATAGGTTTGGTCTTCAAAATGTGAAAGAAGATAGTGAAAAACGCCCAACACCATTTCCCAGACCCTGTGATCACATCTTCCAATGTGTTGAGTTTTGTGAAAAACAGTCCAAGTGACACAAAATAGCCTAGAGAAAAGTTAAAAATCCTCACAAATAGCCAAGTGGCGAGTGTTCAGCTTTTTTTCTTTTTTTTATTTGCGTAGGAAATTACTTGAATGATCAATTGACTATCAGAGTATAGCTGCTCATTATTTTTCTTTAAATCAGCTAATTAATTAATTAACTAATCCTTACTGTATAGGCTATACATAACCATTATTGTGTACCACACAGACAAACACACTATACATTGACGCACAAACACAGAAAAACAGAAAAACAGAAAAATAGAAAAAGTTACAGAAAAAGTATTGGAGTTATAGGAAATTAATAACATATAGAGTCCCCATGACACACTGTAGGTCTTCCAATAATTAACATTTACAGTGATAGAATATCAAATGAAAAACGCCATAAAAGATCATATGCTCACACTATAAATACACCATGAATACCACACCCTCTGTACTGTAAATCCCTAAAGGTGATTCTTTTGTTGAGGCCACTTATTAATTATCTTCCATGTACTCATTGATATGGGGGATTTCAATAAGAGCTCAGTAGCTGGATGACAGGGAGCTGACAAAAGCAACCTCTAACTTCCGATTAGTCCCATGTATAGCCCAGGGAACCTGCCTTATATCCCTCAGCAAGTAAGCCTAATCCCCCAGATGAATTAACAGGTTTAAACGTCACACTCCCTGCACTCACATGACAGGCAATCGATCCTAACACAAAGCTCGGGGCTGTGTTTGGACCTTGTTTGCATGCGTTTGTGTTTTTACTATGTAACCACTGACTGTAGTCTGTAATCAAACTGAAACCATTCTGAATGTCAACCATTCTGTACACAGCAGCTGTTATTTATTTCATAGATTTTCAACCAAAACGCACATATGTATTGAAATCTTAAACACAGACATAAAACAGACAGGGATAAATTCACTTACTGTAATTGAATAACCATCAAAACAGAATATACACAATAGCAAAATAAAATAAATGTTATTTTAAAAAACACCACACTGACACTTTTCCAAGAATGAGCACGAAAGTCCATTGATATGCAGAGAGTATGTCGCTCTCTCATAAACAGCTGAATGTGCCATTGTTTAGAACATTTTTACTTATTGCCCATTTCCTTGTAAATATATATATATATAGCCGGAGCACAACACAATGTTACAATGTTTGACAATGGAAGAACAAGGAATTGGACGGGGTCAACAGCCAGAGAGAAGAAGAAGAGGAAGAGGAGTGAGGCTGCGTGTCGGAGGAGTTGGGAGGCAAAACAGAGGAAGAGGCAGAAGAGGCCTTTCTGCATCACAATGACATGGTCTGTCAACAAATGTCAACAAAAGCGTAAATGTGAATCTTGTCCAATCTCTTGCAATCAATACACTAAGGTGTAACTTACAATTCTCACAACAGTACTGTAAATGTTTTTTGACTAATTTCAATCAAGAGAACGTGAATAAAGTTCAAGAAAAAAATTCTGTGTGAAAATGTACGTGGGATCCTGCGTCAGTGTGAAGCCTTCTGCACAAAGCTTTGGTAAATAAGGCCCCAGGTGTCCTCCTCTGTTAGCTGATCCACACCTGCTGCAGGTGAGTCAAGTTCAATGTCTGAGAGTCGATCAGCGCTAAAGTTGTTCTAGTGAGGAAGGATGCCGATTTTCAACCTGGAGGTGTGGCATCGAGCCTGTCCTGAGGTACATCACACTGGTTATTTCGTTTTTAAAGTTATGATAATTTGTTACAAGAATATTTTCAGTAATATTTAAGCAGATTACCAGGAATATTATCATTTAACGTATATAGTTTGTGCAGAATAGTGTGTCTTTAGTTGTAGCTGGGGTGGGGGGGCTGAAGGGGGTATTTGCCTAGGGCACCATAGAAGCTTGAACCGCCACTGGCTGTGGTGTACGACTAAAGGAAATGGACAGAATGGACAGACAGACGCAGTGACAGCTTCAGTAACAGACAGACAGACGGACAGACAAACAGACAGACAGACAGACAGACAGACAGACAGACAGACAGACAGACAGACAGACAGCAAACATAAAAGAAATATAACACACTAACAAACAAAACAACAGAGAGTCCTCTCGGTCATGACAGTCTCATTCAGCAGTGGAGAGAGGACTCTGCATGGGGCGTTGTACCTGGCCACCGGTCAGTCTGTGAAAAAAAAAAAAATAGAAGCAGTTGAATGGATAGATGGATGAGTGGTGAATGGCAGAATGATAGATAGATAGATAGATAGATAGATAGATAGATAGATAGATAGATAGATAGATAGATAGATAGATAGATAGGTAGATAGATAGATAGATAGATAGGTAGATAGATAGATAGATAGATAGATAGATAGATAGGTAGATAGATAGATAGATAGATAGATAGATAGATAGATAGATAGATAGATAGATAGATAGATAGATAGATAGATAGATAGATAGATAGATAGATAGATAGATAGATAGGTAGGTAGATAGGTAGATGGATGGAGGCTGAGGATTAGAGGGACAGCAGGCAGTGTGCCATATGGTCCAGTCTAATCTGGGCTTGTGACATCATGGCTCATGAGCAGGGAGGCCCACCATCCGTCTCCAAGTGCTCATTTCATTATGGGGTTTGTTAGTGTCAGCTGTATATAACAACAGTGGACCCAGACGTGCCGGATAAACAAGATGCGTGGTCAACTGGGTTCTCACTCAAAGCTTTTCTCTCTGTTTCCTCTGTATATGTCTCCTCTTTGTCTGTCTGTCTGTCTGTCTGTCTGTCTGTCTCTCTTCTGGTCTCTTTCCTCTGTTCCTTCCCTCTCACGTCAGTGGTTTGAGCCTATACATATCTCTCTAACAGGATTGCTTCAGTGTATCATAGGCCCTGTAGTGCAGCTAGCATTTAGGAAGCAGGTAGGCAGTTTTTAAGCCAGCCTCAATCCTGCTCACACAGAACCTTGTACTCAGCTGCCCCGGCTATTAAGACCGTTGTGTCGACTGTGCTTGTGTCTGACGAAGTATTTTCACAAAGTGTGTCATCTGTGTAGTGATGTCATTGGGTCAGTAGTGCAAGGTGTCAGATTGAATTTCAGTTTTAAAAAAAAAATTCTCACACAGTAAAAGAACTGCACTGCTCCCATCTTGTCCACCAATTCTGATTAAAACACACAAGATAAAAGATGAAAAATACACAAGAATATAAAAGAACCACTGGGAAATAGAGGAACACATCCTCCTCACAAACCTCTTGTTTTACTGTGTTAGTAATAGTATTACCCACTGGCTCCAGTGGAAAAATCACTATTTCTGTCTCATCTATGATTGATTTCTTGCTGTTTTTGTTTCATTGTTGAAACAGATCCGTTTGTCTTTCAATCTGAGCCATGAATTTTAATGTTATTTTGTGCTATTTTCAGAATCATAATGTTTCTACTATTGAACCCCACTGTCTAGTTATTTGGTAAAAAAAAGTTATCAGAAAACAAAATGCCCAAAGGTAAATGTGGATGTATTTTGCCCAAGATTACAAGTTACAGCTCCAGTTTTTGTTGGGGGTGTTAGATTGTTTATGAGAATTATTTTGCCATGATGTATGGCTTATAATTAGCAGCATGGCAGACTCACTCTCTGCATATGTTTTGTTTACATTGTTTTTTGACAGGATACTTCAAACTGCAGCCATTTTCATGCTCCTATAACAAGACTTTTTATTTACACCAGACAATAACTGTTGGCTGGACTCTATTAGTACGGTATGTGAGTGCGTCAAGTCACTTCCTGTCCAGAATGTCCCTTTTTCCATGTGATTTATAAAAAGCACTCAAACACAATAGGCCACCTTTGCTGGGACACGTACCCCCGCTCACCACTGCTCCCCACTCAGCTGCACAGGTGCTTCCTGGTTTGCTGACGGAGCCTCCAGATGATGATGCTGTTTCCCAATAAGGCTCACATTACTCATCTCACCTCAGCTGACCACTGAGTACAGAAGGCTGGAATTCCACTCAGGCACCAAAAATGACTCAGAGAAGCAGTTTTAGTGCAGTATTACAATTAATAGTGTGTAGTACTTTCATTGGAATGACAACAGTCATTTCTGGTAATCTCTCCCATAGAAAGTATTATTATTATCATTGCAATCAACTCATGAACAAAAAGTTCTGGACATCATTAGAGATTGTTCTCTCCCAGCATCTCCTTTGAGGAAATGTCCTCTGGTAGCAGGTATAGGCAAGTCTGTTTAAAATCTGCTTTAAATCTTCAAATGAAATACATTCCCTGAGACTATTTGGCTTTTAAATCTAATTTTGTGTGTAGCATTTTGTGTTTTTGAATGTTTTATTTACATGATGGTTTTAGTAGTATGCTGTGTTGGATGTTATAGTATTCACACCCTTTACTTAAGTAAGAATAACCTGCTGTCAAAATCCTACTTAAGTAAAACTACAAAAGTATCACCACTAAAATGTAATCAAAGTATAAGTACTTGTTCTGCCATAAAATGTTCCCTGTGACTGATGTATTATTACATATGACATCATTACATTGTTAATTGTGATGCATCAGTATGTAAGCAGCATGTTACAGTTGTTGGCTGAGATGACGCTAGTTGTAGAGTTATGTAGTTTGGTCAAATGATGGTGGTCATTTGGTGAGAATGCTAAGGAATATAATGTATAGTGTGAATGTACTGACAAGCTGAAAATTTTATTTCTTTAGCCCAAAACCACAGATTAGTTTCACAGGGCTATAGAATGAATAACAACAAAACATCAAAAATCATTCTCAGCTATCTCGAGTACAGTATCAAGTGCATACCATAAGTGTCATAACTTAAAAATCGGTCAGTGTTGAAAAAGTTAAAAAATGTTGTTAGCAAAAATACATAATTAGGTTTCTCAATAGTGCTGTTATAGGAAATAGGGGAATGTTGATGGTATGTTGTCACATGTTGGTTCTTGTTTATACAGAGTATAACCAGAGACAGCGACAACGCACGTCAGCATTGTGAGTAACCACACATACCAGTCAGTTCACATCCAACACTGCAGTCGACCTGTGGCTGCCAAATTCAATATGAGACAAGAATGTTTGGTATTCCTGGGTTCAAGTCATGATATGATGGTCCAGATGACACATGCTGAACACACACACTCAGACACACACAAATGCAAATGCTTGACTCAACCCTCACCCCCTATTTCCACCCACCGCTCTTCGTCATGTCATGACTCTTCGAGGTAAGCAAAACTCTTAGGCAAGACAAGGAGGAAGAGTGTGTGTGTTTGTGTGTTTGTGTGTGTGTGTGTGTGTGATAGGCAGATTAAACAGAAGGTATTTCATCCTTTCCGTGCTCCATGTTATCGCTTCCAAAAAAAATCAGATCGCACTTCAGGTGATATTTCCATTGCGTAAAAAGAGTTGCGGCCTGTTCTGTTGTTGCTGCTGTCGAGGTAAGATTGCTGTGGGAATTCACCGTGGAGCTCGAGGCATTGTCGTGCTGCTCCATGACGTCTTAAATATAAAGAAAAACAAATCCACCTGATTACTTTTTTTTTTTTTTAACTCGTGTTGTCATTTTGAGTCAAAGATGTTCCACAAAACAGACAGCATTTCCGGTTGTCAGGATGTTGCATTCTCAGAGGAAAGCATAGTTACATTCTGCACTGTACTGTACTATGAATCACAGCATGACCTGGTTATTGCAGGGGAGTTTTATAGAAGAGCCCACGTTTATCACATCTCTTAAAATAACACAAGTGTGAATGCAGATCTGTGAAATCTGCCGTTACAGATGACAGTGAAGCTGAGTGAGTGCATGCTCTTCACCTGCTTCACACTCACACGTACCCACACTCATATCTCAAAAGTGAGCTCGGTGAACTGTTTCCAATCAAAACCCAGTGTATCGTCTCACCTCTCCTTTATCCTTCCTATTTACTTGTTATTTAAAGTTATTTAAAATGTGGTGAAATACATGACCACATATAATAGAGTAGTCATTTCCTGTTTTGTTGAGAGCAGCGTTACAGAAACTGAAGGTGTCTTGAAATGCCAGTGATGAGGAGTTTGTGTTCCTAGACAATAGAAGCAGCCAGGAGAGTTCAAGGACAAGGTTAGTGGTATTTTATATTTTGTTATTGTTAACAAATTAAATGAAAAGAACAAAAAACGACAATAAACTCATACTGAGAAGAAATAATGTCTGTTTATACAAAGCTCCATTGTTGTCCAAAAAATGGGCACGGTAGTTTATTTACAGTCCGTCCCATTTTGCTGTAATAAACATTCGATAGAGCACTTAAAGTGTATTAGTCCACAGCTGAAAATATATATTTGGGACCTGGTTTTTAGGAACAAATGGCCTTGCTGCTGAGTGCCACTGACAGTAGAAGTCAGAAAGTATTGACAGATGGACTAACACATTGTTGGTTTTTGTTTTTTCATGGGATTTGTTGATGTTAACAAAAATATTTAATAACACAAACTGTATTCTTTAAGACAGAGGCCGTCATAGGTATCAGTCATTTTTGTGTAAAGTAGAAAATTTTGCTTTTTGACTGTGAGATTGATATTATTAGAAAGATTCTGGCCTCTTGCATATGCCCAGTACATTTTAGAACAAATGAAAATAATGATTGCTGTATATGTCATATCTCTCTGTCGTCATGGTGTTACAGATGTAATCTTTTGTTTTGTTTTTTTGTTAAATTGGATCACTTGGCCTCTTCCTGTTTCAGCAGGACGTGTAAAAGCCTCATGGCCTCAGTTGAGTGTATGAACTCAAGCTGAGAGTGTTTTGAAACAGTCACCCCTCTGTATTCCTGCTTTGCATTATTCTAACGCTCTTCTCAGCATTATATATAATAATGCCTCTGCAAAGCTGTGCCTTCCTCTCTGGCTTTACTCTCTAACTCATTTTAGCTAGTCTATAAATAATCATATATGTCACTGTATTTTTATCTGGCTTCACTTCCGCTGGGCACAGTGGGTCATAGGAGAGAAGGAAGCCAGAAGATAAATAAACACAGCAGCACTGAAAATGTAGCTGGTGCCTCTCTGAGGGTGTTAATGTTACTTTGTGGATGCAATAAATATCACTTTAAGCCTTTGGCGATGAGTCAGCCGATGGATTATTAACATGCACTATGTATGATCATGTACATCAGGCTTGAATGGAAAAAAATAATCCGGGTTGTATGAATGCAGGAGGACTGGACATGAAAGCTTTTAATATCATGGCCTTTGTGGAGAACTCATTCCAGTCACAGTGGCTGTTCACCCTTACTCGTGTGTAAAATTTTGAGATATACAAATGTGAAATATATAAAAATAAGAATATGAAAAAAAGGGGGGAAAAAAAGAAAAACATAAACGGCTGAAAGAGTTTCAGATAGCCGATGCTCCCAGGACTTTCACTAAGCCGCAAGGTTTGAGAGCTAGCTTCAAAACGCTTTGCAAAGTTGTCAGAAATAGTGCCAGTCTGTGTTTTGGGTGCATTACTTCCTTCTTCTATGCCTTTGTAGGCATTGTCAACTCAGGGAAAATCAAACTGATTTATAGGCAAAACAGCCTTCGGCATCTACTGAGGATTTCCCGATATCCTGGCAAACCAGCCTGTTGTTCAAGGAAGTAGGATCTCTTGCAAGCTCAAAAACATTCCTACAGACAATTGGATGTCTCTGCCTGCAGCTGTGTTGCTTTTTAAGGGTGAAAGTGTGCAAACAGTGAGGCCTATAGTCTATGGCTGAACCCTCAGACGAAGAAGAATCTTGCAGTAAAAAAACAATGAAACAACATCGTACATCCAGTCTAAATTCTAAATCATTTGGCATGTGATCATCTGACATTACAAAAGGATGTTGCGCTGTTCACTGTGAATGAAACAGATTCACTCAGCGCAGAACAGGACAGTGGAATAAAGGTCACATCAGAACCACGAGTTGCTGACAGTTTACTGTAAACATGACTGATGATTTTGTATCTCGGACTTTAACATGACTCATCATCTAAACAGTCCAGGATTTTTTAATAAACAATTGAAAAATTATCCTGGCAGGTGTGGTGTGGAATCGCATACTAAAGACTAAAGCACAATGTAGAGGAAGAACACAACAAACATTTTTAATATAAAACAAATTGATAAAAAAGCAACATCTTAAAAATAAGTGTACAGACATGCAAATGTCGACTTAAATCCTCATGGAAATTACAAGTTAGTGGCTGCAAACCAGCTGGGCTTTTACTTCACAATCTAAACACAATAGAGTTGGCAATAGGACTGTGGCTCATCATGGAAACAAACAGTATGTGACCTTCATGGGAAGCCATTTCAGAAATCCTCCCCCGCGCAGATGCACTGAGATAAGGGATTTTCAAAAAAAATTTTCATTAAAGACCGGAACTTAACAGTCACTCCTGCACCCACCACCCCTCCCACTGTCTGTCTGTCTGTATCAACCCCCCTCCCCATTCTCTGTTTTACTTCCATCCTCTTCTCTCATCCCCTGTTGTCCAGCCTGTTTCCCCGCTCTCTATCCTCCCCTCTCATCACCTGTGTGGGAGGCACAAAGCCAAATCCACTCAGCTGGAATTAAACTCACTGGGACCTTACAGATTGCACAGCTATGCTTTAATCACATACAACACACACACACACACACACACACACCTGCAAATCAGCACATCAACACACACACACACAGACACAGATGCTCTCCCACACAGCGAATGGAAAGACAGAGGCAGGGATGGAAAGATGTAATAGATAGGAGCGCTGGGAGCGGCTGGCGACTGGGGAGTGCCCACGTCATTGGAAGTAGGTGCAGGCATTAGTGTCACACACACATGGCGTATATACACACACACACACAGGATATAAAGCTTTAGGACACACACACACAAAAACTGTTATCATTGGGAGCAGGTGCCAGTGTGTCGCAGAAATGGAGGAAGACATTTGTAGTGAGGGTTGTAAGTGCTTGTCGATATGCAGAGATGATGAGCTTTGTAACACACACACATACAGACATGAGTTTGTGATTTCCTCAATTTCCCAGAATGCCAGTGGGGAAGCCATAGACAAAAATGCAGAAAGCTGGACAGTTTACAGTCACTAAGTAGTGTTTAGGATTATGTGACAGGTGTTGTGGTCACATTTGCATACTGAGGTTGAGTCAAATAAATTGGCCACAGTGAACCTCTGTATGATGAACGTCTCCCGGTACAATTATTGCTAATCAGTGTTAAAATGCAACCCTGCCCTAAAAGAAATTACATTATTATATAATACTAATTAAACATAATCACTGCATGGAGTATGTTCCCAGGCAACATTTTTTCTCAGTGTTCCTTCCTGATGTTGAAGGGGAAGTCGGTTTTACACGTCAGAGTCTGTTGACAGGTCTTTAGGCTCCTCATCTCTGGTTCTCGCTCGCTGCAGGTTACGATAGCCACCACTGATAAAACACACTATGAGCTGATTACAACTCATACAGCCTGCTGCAAGAAATCATGAAATAAACCATTCACACATGATACGCAGTTACAGATTATCATTTGATTATAATTTCATCCTCACTGTGGACCATGCCCCTGCATTCACATGCATACACTGTGTGTTTATTATGCAGATCATTGGCTTGTAATCATGATGGCTGAGTTTAAACTGATGTGATTCAGTTCACTGAAGATGGTCATGGGTTTATGCAGAGAGTCAGCTGGGTTTTGGCATTTCCGCTTTCTATATCAACCAACCTCTCAGAGGAGCTGAGGTTGAGGCCGGTGACTCATACGTTGTCTGTCTCCATCTAACTTCCCCCAATCAGTGACAGAGGGAGGGAAGGATGTGGGAGGTTTGACTCTCAATTTCTTGTGTTTTTCCTATTCCATATTAGCTTTAACTCCCCAGGCTTGCCACCTCAACCAACTGACTCAGGGAGATGAGTTTGGTTGTTTGAGAAAACATGAAGGTTACACATCCCTTATTGCTGGAAGAATCCCCCCCCCCTTCCTTCCTTCCCACAGAGCTAACAGATAGAATGAGGGACTAATTTTATCTGGATAACCCACTGCGTTGATTAGTAGGAACCACTGGTTCTTGATAAGGCTGGTCTGTGGGTGGGGTGGGAGGTTGGAGCGGTGTACGGATGGTTGAAGTGGAAAGACACGTAAGGGGTAATAAATAACACACGAATTCCAACTTAGATCGAGTCTAAGATTGTAAGTCCTGATCAGGTCGGGTGAGACACTGATAAACACAACATGTTGTTTCATGCGATTTGAGTTCTTATCTACATTTGTGTATTTATTTCAACAGGTCGTCCAAATTAATCACAAAACACATCATTGGTTCATGTTCTCTAATGACTGATGGTAACTTTTTCTCGGGAGAACATTTTATTTATTTATTTACCATTCATACATTACAGCTGATGTACTTTACTGGAAATACATTTCACTGACCATGGTCATTGTCATGTTCTTTAAAGTAAAACACAGAGGCTGCACAAAATCATGTACACATGTATTGGAAAGCAATTTTATCACCTTTACAGGCCATGTTACAATGGATATAATAGATAGCACTTGGATCTAAGAATTTTACTAGCAAGTTTGCAAGAGAGTTAAGAGGCCAAATCATCCATGACAAAATGTCAGGTGCATTGCTGAAACTAGAGTTACCGGCACTCAGACTAGTTTCAGATTACATTCCTGTTTAGCCAGAATCATATAAAGTAGCAACCCTTTGTGTGAAATTTTGTCATAATTGCTTTGTGAATTCATCAGTTATGGCAAAAAAATCTGTTTTGTGCAGTCACAGTGACCTTTGACCTTTGCCTACCAAAACCAAATCAGTTAGTCCATGAGTCCAAGTGAACGTTTGTGCAAAGTTACAAGTCTCAACTTATGTTGGACAAGAGGCGGGATACACCCTGAACTACCAGTCGATCACAGGGCTGACGGACGCTCACATTCACACCTACTGCAAACTTAAGAGCGGCCAGTTTGCTAACCTGTGACGTGGGCATGGTACCAGTATACAGGTAGTTGACATGCAACTACTGCTGCTTACATTGCAGTAAATGATTGTTTACAAAGTTTGTAAAAAGGCCATTCACATGTACCATATGCATCTTAAAGCTGCACTAACCAATATTTTTACATTAACAATTGATCAAATGACCGATAGAGAATTATCTCCCAACTCTGACTTTGCCCTCATACCTATTTTATCTTTTTGTTTACTGGTTTAATAGTCCACAACTTAACTGTTGTGGTTCACTCACATCAACTTTGTTTCTAGAAGCAGCAGGCAGCTGGCTTCAGCAATAAAAAAAGAACCGGCTGTGCACTAACTATCCAGCATGAAAGACAAAGTAAGTGACCAGCTGGTGAACATAGTGGAGCTTTTAGTTGTTAAAAATGTAAACAAATCTACCAAGAGTTGGTGCAGAACAAAGCAGAGTTAAAAGGAGATAGAATATTTAAGTTATATTGTCAGGTGGCCAGAAAAAACTCCAAATGTATGACAATGCTGCTCATATCTGCTGGATGCATAAATATGCAGCTGTTTGCTCACATGTTGAACCATAAGGTGACAATGCTGTTCCACTGCCCAAAAGTAGTGAAACAATTAACCTACATTTTTGTTAAAAATTGACAAAGGGACACGTTGACCTTTGCTGTATATAACCCCATGAACCATGCTAACATGGAATAGTCTGAAATGATGAACACTTCAGTAATGAATGACTGAGTCACAGATGAGGAGCGGGCTATGTGGGAAGTGGACATTGTCCAAACCAAACCAGATATGAGCCGATCTCTCGCAACCTTGATACTGAGGCAATAGTGCTTGCCCCAACACATACTGGAGGTGTCGGGCTAATGCAGTGAGACAGTGGTGAGAAGTTTGTACCTGCTCATCTTGATGATCAATTAGTGTTGGGAGTGTTTTTAAATGTCAGCAGGAGGAAAGTTGTTTTGTTCCAGCATGTTCCAGAAAGTGAGTTTTGAAGAGATCTTGGCTTGTGGTAAAAGGAAATGAGCCACACGTATTGACCAACATGCAAATAATAGAAGTAGTTTCATTATATTTACATATGAAGCTTATTTTTGCACCACCAGGAAGTACATTTTGGTTTTTTTTGAAGCATTATGATATAAACAAACCTCAAAATGACTGTTGGCTACTGTTGCCATCTGTAATCACAAAAGCAGTGAATATGTGTGTTTGGTGGTGCGGTGTGGTGGGGTTGTGTGAGGATGTGTTTGTGAGTGCAGAGATGGACTCACTGCTGTCATCAATGAAAAAACAACATATATCCACCAAATTCCTGCAGGGGCAGAAGTGGACAGATATGTGGGTCAGAGATGCTGGAGCTGAAGGAGAGAATGGCTGTGTGTGTGTGTGTGTGTGTGTGTGTTTGTGTGTGTGGACTGAAACAATAATTTAGGCTGGGAATTTGACTCCATCCTAGGCCACCCTTTTCATGCCAACCACCAGACTGCAAATTTTGTAGGCTAACCTTATTTGTTGATGTAATGGCTACAAGACTAGTTATAAATTTGCCCACTATGATAATCTGGGAGGAAAATTATCCAGATTACAAAATACAAAAGTTTGGGACTGACAATAAATATGAAAAAAAAGAATTCTATTATTTTAACCATTTTAGCAGTTGTATGTTATGAAAGGTAAAAGTGTAGACTACAGGTGTACTATATGATCATAGCAAAAACTCCATGTAAGCTTATCAATGAGTAAACAGAACAGGTTAAGGGCAGTAGTTCTCCGGTGCTCTCGCTCTCCCTCTCTCCCACGCTCTCTCTCTCTCTTCCTTCCTCCCTCTTGTTCTGAACAAAAGGTAAACAAAAATCATGCAGTCATTTCTACTTGCTATATAATCGCTGGTCAAATTGACTGTTCACGGCTCAGGCCAAAATGGCCCACACCAACCCGAAATGTCCCGGTGCTGCAGACGGCCCGTCTCTATCAATAGACTGATAACAGATGTGAGTCTTTCTCTCATGAGAAAAATGTTTTCAGCAGCTCAAAAGCCTTTAATTGATTATTAGAGGTTGTTTACAGTATGCATGCAAATCCTACAGCATAATAATCATAGTAAGTCTAACATGTTGTTGGTTACTGTTCAAGAAATGAATGTAATGGTGAATAGTGGTCAGGCAGAGTACTGCTGTCACATTTGCCTAGATTATTGGCAACAACTGCTTCATTCATGCTGCACAATAACTGGCTTATTCATCAGCTGCTTGACTGACAGCTGACTAGTAACATCCAGTTATATTCATTCAGGCTTAAAGTCAAGTTCACCTGACACTCACATTTAAGAAACAATCAGTAAATCCACTGATCCACCAGACTGGGATGTGTGAGTGCATGTGATTTAATAATACTGAGAGGTAAAGGAACACAGGGTGTATTCTGTACAGACTATTGGGCGCTTTAAGGCAGATTAGTGATTTCAGGCAATATAAATAGAGTATGTCATGATATACACTGACTTTTAAAAATCTGTTGTGGAATGATGTTGCCTCCAAACTCACACATCACTCTTTTAATGAGAAGATTACAGCCACAACTTCAATAGGAGGCTGTAAAAATGACCAGTAAGAGCAGAACATAGAGTTTCATTGTCAGTAACAATGACCTTTTCTCTCAACCAATAGTTTGTGACAGTTATTGAGATGGTGATCAAAATGCTGTGGATGAGTCATCCTGGTGAAAAATAAACCTCATTCCTTAGTCACTCAGGAGGAAATGATGAGCAACAAAAGACCATCACAGGCTACAGACAGGACCCTCCACACACACAGACACACAAACACATACAAAGCAGTACAGAATCAGTCAGAAATATCTTCAGGGAATACCCTCACACCATCATCTCTGTTTCTACAAAAGGACAGCGTGCACACAGCTCCCTTTGATACTGAGGCAGACTGAAGGGACCAGCAGCACAAAGAGTTCAGACATGAGAGGAAAAATCCATCTCAACACTGCTTAAAACCTGCTCTTGGTGATCTACCGCTGAATTCTTGGCCCAGATTCTGGCAGAATTAAAAAAAGCAAGACTGGGACTGACTTGGCTTAGAGTCACAATTTTACAGCAACATCCAACTCTAAAACCCCAAAAAAGACGACAAGAAGGAAGAAACACTACTTTTACAAAACCGTTTTGAAGCCTCCGTTGACCAGGATTGAAAAAGATGAGGCAGGTTAATGCAAAAAAGATGGACTGGAAATTCTTTATTACAAAACAACATGGAACATGGCGAGGGTGAAAATGACAACTAATGGTGTGAGAGACATAGAAAAACATATATTTTTCCCCTGATTATTACTGGGAACATTGCTTCCTTTTCCCAGTAATGTCCAGTCATGTTAGTTTAACTCCTTTCTCATTCATCTATTTTCTTCCTTTTTCCTCTTCTCATCTCCCTTTGACGCACATTATAAAGGCAACACATGAAGGTTTAAATGAGAAATGCGCTTAAGCATCTCATTGTGAGTCATATGGTCTATTGTCAGTTGTTGTACCAGAGAATAGCATCTAAATGGCAACTGCAGCATGAACACAGTGATGAATAGTCAGAATTGCTGGAAAATTGTTTGGGATAATTTGTTTTTCTGCTCTACCAGCCACTTGGGCAGCAAGCAAATCATCATCTTGCATTTGTTTTCATGTTGTAAAAATCCAATTTGCTTGGTAAAAAGGTAAAAGGAAAGATCAGAAGGTAATTTCCTGTCTCCTGAAAGTCAAGTCTCTGACGCACACTAATGGCCATTTAATCTACCGCTGCTACTGATGGAGCATCTTGTTATGATTCCTGCCGTGATACAAGTGGAAGCAGATATACTCAAACCAGGTTATCTCTGTTCTTTGTTTGTTTGAGTTTCACCACTATTAATGTAAAGCCAGGAGGCTTGATACGGAAGGCTCCGTGATGTCTGTTCATTAAGGAAGAGATCAATGCCCTGGAAATGAGTCCTTCTACCCGAATTCAATCAGTGATGGAGCTAAAGCCTGTTATCATGAAGTGCCTCTGGCACTGATGAAAGGGGACGAGGCAAGCAGACGTCTCCCCATTGAGAGGAGCCGGGCAGGGCTGGATGCTAGCGAGGCATTTCCCCTCTGAGTGGAATTCCTAGAAAGGAGCGTGAAGGTGGTCAATGGTGTTTCACAATGCTTTGTGAACACGAGGCCAGTGCTGCAGAAAACCTCCTGAAGAAAAATGTAATACCAAAAATAATCTATAGTATGCAGTTGATATTTGCATCTGTAATCTAGAGTATATGTCTAATGTGAATTGGTCAAAAAAACAAATTTAGCAATGTGCTCTTCAGATTATTTTACCACATCTGAAAGCAAAAACCAGGACAGCTCGTCAGCACCTCAGCTTAGAATACAAACAAACTTTATATTGCTCCAGGTGTTAAACATAACGTACAACCTGTGACTATTTGAACGGTTTGTCACACACAAGTTTCCCACAAGTATGCTCTCCGAGGTAATCCAAAAATACTTTACAGCCAATTTAAGAATACATTATTTGATACATAGCATACTTATTGTAACATAACCCTCTGTGCAAGTAGTATAAACAAACTTTATCCAGGTATTTGGTTGGTGGCCACTAAAGACAGCCAGTTTGACATTTTATTTGACCACCGCTGACACGAATTCCTTGTGGTGATCAGGTAATCTCCTGCACTTCCCACAGAGCGCACCACCAAAGCAACTGTATAATGATCATGTTTCAGCCCACAATGGTTACTGCTCCTTGGAGAGATGAGCTGTAGTGTTTGGTGTTCTCAGAGCAGGACCACATTCACATGAGCAAATATCTCCAATGAATTAAGTTCATACACAATTACATTTATCTGCATTTACTCAAACAGTTAAATTAGACACGAGATGTAAGAAAACAATCCCCATTCAATAACCCTGTAACACAAATTGTACTGCTTAATATACAATTGTACAATGGATTATTCTATCACACGCCGCTAAGCCTTAAAGTGTAGGTTATTTTTATTTTCTAAGTTTTAAACAGTGCTACACAATAGCATCTGTGGTTCCTTGTGAATATGTGTGTTGCATTTTTGGCACGTGATGCTCATTTTTACATCCCTCGGTGCAGAGAGTGTGCACGTCTTCCTTTTATCTCTCTTGTCCGTGTGGGTTGTAGAGTTTGGTCCTGGCCCTTGTATGTCTTTGAATTTAGAGACATATGACATACGAGTGATATTTAATCTCTTACATAGAAATATCTGAAATATTACATTTTAGAAATTTCTGCATATTCAAATCTGTGTGAAGGATATCATGAAGCCTTACGCCAATCAATTGAACCGAACTATATTTGTTGGACAGAATCAGATTTGATGTTTCTAGACTTGTAAGTAAAAAGCCTTTAATGCTAACATTGGCTATGATAGCAAAAACGTACAGAGATGTGATATTAATCTTATTAACTGTTTTGGGTCATATTGTCATTTTGGAAAGCAATGACAAACAACCTATAATGACTTGATGGGAAATAACCACCTCCACCCTGTCTGTTCAGTGCAATGTCTACAACATGACACTACTTCCTGTTTTGGTACCTGAATGTTGCCACTGAATATAAACCGCTAATACATAATAGTTTCATATGAATGTATTTTGGAGGAGACAAGATTGAAACACACAATCATACCCATTCACAAATACCCCCACACACACCTAAAGACACTAATGTCAGTTTCTGGTTGACTAATATGTAAAGGAGGTGGTTAGAAGAAAGAGCCTCCACTTACAAAGTGCAGTGCATGGCTGAAAAACCTTTATGAACTAAACGAATGAGTCAGAGGAATGACCACCCCCACCCCACCAACACTTTTGCTCAGTGACAGCTGATGCTTTAAAAGCTTATTTTATCCCATTTGATGGCAATTACCTTGCCTCTTGACTCATCCTCCCAACTTGCACTTTGTTTCGCTCCAACGCCAAACCTGATAAATGTCAACTCAAATAGCCTTCACTCTTCACATGTGACCCTTCTCACCCCCCAATCCTCAAAGAGCTTGCCACCTCCACCTGATGTCAAAACGCTAGAGTTAATTGGCTATCTCTTGCAACCAATGCAAGCAACCCTCTCTCTCCCCCTGTCTACTCACATCAAGTTTTGGTGCCAGGCATCACCCGATGAATCACTGCCATGCTGCCGCCCGAGTGCATTCACACTCTTACTAGCAGCTGCCATAGTGTGGTGACACCGTGACAGTGAGCAAGTATGTGAAATGGGGAAGGGTAAAGTGGTTAATTTTTAATTTGACCCTATCTTTTGTTTTCTGTTTTCTGTAACCAAGACAACTGATACGATCATGAACTAAAATTAAACCTGACATGAGAACTTTGTTGTAAACTGAGAGTAAGGCTGTCCTCCCTGCATGGACTTCCTGAGGAAAACTGAAAATAAAAGATATGATCATAGTTTGCTTGTGGTTCTCTGGACAATTTGCAGATGACCTTGCAATGTCTGAAAGGTTTGAGTGTTTGGTCCGTCTGTGGTTTCTCTTGTCAGTGACTCTGTTCATGTTCTCTTTTTCAAGATAAGACTTTTTTAGGAAATTCAAGTTCTCTTATTGGGTTTCATGTTGAGTTTTTCATAGAATTATGCAGTTCCAGAAAGTGGAGGGTTTTGTGAAAAAGGGATCAGGAAAAGAATGGTCAAAATCGATGCAGCTGAGCTTAAAATAATCTGACCTTTAGACCCTAATATGGGTCAAGCACCAAAAACACTGGATCCTACAATTATACGACAAAATAGCCTTTTTTTCTAGCAGTGGAGAACCTTCAGGGCCTTCTAGGCATATGAGCATATGAGCATTTTAAATGTTATATTTAATCTCTTTCATTTAATAATCATTCTTTTATTACTGTCCTAAAACCATGAAAATATATTTATCCAATTGTAATTTTCTTTTTTGTTGACTCTAGGCGGAGAAAAGGTTAGTTGGCTAACTCATAGGTTAGGACTTCAAGGACTGAATGGCAAAGTGATAGTGATAGTGATGACAAAAACAAGGATGCCCAAAGGCCCCCCCCC
>NW_019525295.1:179346-187537 GCF_002814215.2 Seriola lalandi dorsalis
CCCCCCCCCCCAGCCAGAACCTGTAAAATTTAGTTTTCATGTTGAAAGAAGTGAAGAAGAAGAAGTTCCCCAACAGTCTGCAGTCTGTGTACATAATAAAGTGACTATTGGGTGTACATGTTTTAATACCTTTATTGTGGTACATTATTTTATTAATTTTAATGGGGTCACGCACTGTGTATTCTTCAGTTTCTATGCTGTACCGTGCTGTAGTTTGCTGTACTTCCCCTTTGCAATGAGGTGGTGGTTCTTGTTTTTACAGTGATTTCCCCAGAAGAGAAAACATGAATGTGTACTGTAGCTTAGTAAATGTCATCCAAAAAAAAAAACAAAAAAAAAAATCTCAGAATATTTCACAACATGTTATTACACGGAAACTTTTGTACAAATTTCAGAATGTCACAATAGAAACCAATGCATCTACAGCTTGCTGAGATGTTCTCAGTGCTTGCTTCGTTTCGTCCGCACAATTTTGACCCCAGAAAGAGTTTCGACAATATTTATGGCTCGTGAATGTCTCAACATTCTCACTGTGGATTTACAGGATCAACAAGTACAGGACTTAGCATGAAACAAAACTGTGGATGCAGCACTAACAATCCTGATTAGAAAGGTCATCCAAACATTGCTGTGGACAATGTTTGGCATGTTGAAGGGAACAGCTTCCTGTTGCCCAGCGTAATCTTCCTGTCCCTGTTCTGGCAAGTGACACAGAGCCAGCCATATGTACTTCCTCTACAACAGGAAATTGACCCACTTTTGTCAGGAGGTTAGAGGCTTTGTGGAGTGAACTTTGTAGATACACAGTCACTTGCTTGGGTAACTGAAATGTAATAGTAAATTTTATTTAACCAGGGTAAAGATTTGACTTTGAATTGACAAAAGGAAGTCCAAACAGCCATCTCCTTTTATCCTGGAGGTTGAATCTCTGACTCAGTGGCAAAATGTTGCTGTTGAAAAAGCAGCATGGATGCAATATAGTCATCCTGTCTTTTTACCTTTTCCTGCCCTGAGAGGCCAACCATGACCGTCCAGTGTCCTACTTTTCAGCCTCTCCAACATTTCAGCTTTACTGCTCATGAGGGCTAAAGTCTAAACTCTACTTATCTTGCAAGACTTAAAATTTCTGGCAGACCATCAGATGCACTTTGTACATGTCAGTTGTTTAAAGAGAAATCCCTCGTGTCATAGGAGATTTAGTCAAAGGTAAATTAAGTATTTTTCTCCAGAAAGAAAGTCAAATGGCGAGAGATACAGATGACACAGTGCATGTTTGAGTGGATGTGGTCAGGCGTAACTAAACAGCGATCAAGAGATGTATCTCACCACCACAGGGTGTATTTGAGTCATCATGTCAAGCTCAGTGCCTGTCAGCATGAATGGTGTTTTTAAAGGGGAATGCTTCATTCACAACATGACCGAAACTGTGGCAACAAAACTCGGTGCTGTCAACAAGTTCACATAAATTTGAATGTGTGTATGTATGTGTGTGTGCGTGTGTGTGCGTGAGGGAGGGAGGGAGAGAGAGACTGGGGTGTGTGCCAAAGAAACAAATGTGATTAGGAAATAAGTAAGAAAGCCTTTGAACATTACTGTATGTATAATTTATGTCAGCTTGTCGCTCTATGTGTCCAGCAAGTGTGTCAGTCTGTGTTCCTTTGCATCAATCACACCCACATTTACGGCAGCTCTTTTGTAGTGAAACACAAACATACATGATCAGAAAGGACTGGAGTTTCCTCAGGCAGATCCTGTTTCCTTTGATGAAACGTCACTCCCTATCATAAGCTTGCTCAGTCAAAATAGTCTGTTAAAATCATTTTAATATGCAAATTCTAAAGGTGGGGAGCAGAGAGTCACTGGAGCAGTCACATGGATCTGGGCAAGTGTTTCTGTAAAGAGTGGTGCAGCTTTGAACAAATATCACACGGTGTGTGTTCTTGGAAATAATCAGTTATTTTGCTGAATATTTCCATCGATAAATCATCAACAACTGTATGTGGGTATCGTGAAATGTTCTGTCTCATGGTGCATGCTCCGTTATATTTAACATGTAATTCATCTCTGTGTTAAATTCAACTTTAGTACACACATGAAAGTGGTACTGATTTTCTCATCATCATCTTGAAATGTGTGTGACGACTATGTCAAGAATAGTGTGCTCTGAATGTTTATGTTCTGTCTATCAAGATAATAACAGTTGAATATTTTACATCCTCAACAGTTTAGAAAATTAAGGCAAAATGAAGAAAGGACCAGGGTCTAGGTGCATTTATATGAAATATATTGTCTTCTTTTGTCCTTTGGTTGCTTGTAGTCATAAGCAAAGATTCATAGATTTCAAAAATGAATGGCATCAGTCCACCTAAATACTAATTTTGGGTTCTGCCTTCTGTAAAGGGGCTATTTGTAAGTTTTCTCTGTCGCTGAATGTGGTTTCTTTTCAGGAGCAGGTGGTGGCGATTATTGCTTCACAAGACATTTAGCTAGAAATCTAGAAATCTTGACCTGTTTAGTTGAGTTACTGTAAAGTGCTCTAGGTAACAGAGTGATGTTCAAATAGTGTATGCAAGCAAGTGTCCTTTTCATTTCCTTTAGTGTTGCTTAGTTGTATTTCTTGCCGTTACTGACCTGATTCGTATCTCCTATCACTTGGTGAACACTCCCTGTCAAACTGTCTAGATCCTGGGGGGAAGGAAACAGACAGGGTGGGGGTGGGGGGGGTATCTGGGCCTAACAGTCTAGGCCCCTGATTCCCCCCTGTTTACCCACCAACATCCTGCACAAACAGGCCTCAGATACAGACAACAGTGAGTAATCTCACCCAGTCTGTTCCACCACTCCTCTGGCTTCTGCTTCCTCCCAGCAGGCCTCAGCCCTGAGCCAAAAGCTCAAATCGCATCACGCATAGCCGCCGGGCGGGAGGATGGTGCACTGTGTGCGCACGCAGCCAACCCGGCTGTTAAACTAGGTGTGAGCTCAGAGGATGATGATAACGGGGCCTAGTGTCAGTGAGGATGACGATGACGAGGCTGATATACAGTAGCTAATGGGATCCCATCTGGGGAGCAGCTGGCTGGATGATGCTCCAGTGGAGCTCCAGTTTCACAGAGAACAGGTTTTAATGTAATTCATCTTGACATATGAACTGTTTGCTCTGGGTTTGTGATTACAGTTGAAACACAAACGTGTATCGAACAGCAGATTGGCCAACAATAACAGAGGATGTGGTCATGCTGTGGTGACTAACAGGTGTGATCAGTGTCACTTTCAGTTGAAATAAGATTGGTGTCTTAAAATATAAATCATGTGTTCCCTGCACAGGAAAGTGAGAGACATACATGAAGAGGTTAAGTATTAAGACACACAAGTTAGAAAGTGAAACACCCAGTGGAAATCACCTTCAACTCCTTTTTCCTCCATCTAGTTTCTCCTACTTTTTCAGGTTTGCTTTGCTGTTGAAGCAGAAAGTTTCCAACCCTGTCTTCAAGTCTGGTGGATTCCAGTAATGCAAAGTAACTTCATTCTGTGATTGAGGTTTTTTTTTTTCATGAGCCAAGTTTTTCTTATTTAACCATGACCATAAAACTCACTCCAACCTTAAAAGCAATAGTTTGACATTTTGGGAAACGCACTTATTGGCTTTCATGTTGAGAGTTATACTGATACCACAGTGTATGGTTAGCTTAGCTTAGCACTGCTACCTAAGTAATAGTCTGACATTATAACCCTAAAATGACAAACTGTTGTTTTGTGCTAAGCTAAGCTAACTGGCTTTTGGCTCCAGCTTCATATCTACGATATAGAATAAGTGTTTTTCCAAAAATGAAAAAGAGTGTGTTCTTGGCAAACATCCATGGTTAGATCAGGATTGGGAAGTGATGCGTTTAGTTTCGCATGAAGCATGTACTTTCATACCCAGCAGGCAGGGATGATGACACCTTCATTAACAAGGCAGGGAGTGCTGCTCAGAGGCGAGGCTGAGATCTGTGACTCAGCCGTGACAGCTCTGTGCCATTAACAGGACTCCCACTAATTACTTTACTTTCCCATGACTTTCCTAATGACTTATTCATCTGTTTTAATTTATTTATCAGTCTTTTGCTTTCAAATTGTCATAGTTCTGCTTTTAAAGTAACACTGTAATCATACCTATATTCTGTGTTTTATGATATTTATTAATGTTAGATGTAGCCTACATTTAAAGAAAAGATTCACATCTGACTTCTTCGTTGTTGACATTTCATTAACATGACTTTTCTCAGATCGCAGAGTAAACATCTCTGTCACAGGCAGGGTGGATAAGTGATACGTGATGCGACACATGTAATGAATCACGTTTGCCTTCATACAAAGGAAGCAGCAGGAGCGTGATCATCAAACAACTATTGCTGGACACGCCCCTTGTTTGCATACAAACCAATCAAAGAGGTGTGTGTCCATCAAAATATTCATCTGATCACACCCACTGAGCTGTGTGTGTGCACACACATTCGTTCCTGGTGAGTCACCTACATTTGTGTTTTTTTCACTTGATTTGTCACGCGTCACATGATACCCTGCAGAGTTGTTGTTTTGCATACGATCATGGGACCAAGTGTCAACATTGAAGTAGATGTATGTACGTTGTGATAGCCTACAGCTGCTAAACAGAAGTGCAATGTTCTTTCTGGTCAATCAATCGGTCAGCAACCTTGTTTAAATTATCAATATTGTGATTGATTAAATTTAGTCTTTTTTTATTCTCTCTTCTTTTACTGCTTTTATCAATTACTTTTCTTATATAGGCTGTATAACATTTGAGCGTTACTGTATGTACTACTAATTTCATGTTACTTTATTAGGTAAACCTCCCATGAATACTATACTATATGTTGAAATGGAAAATCATCTCAAGTCCAAACTAGATTTGGGTATTTTGAGCAAGCAAATCCACTAAAAGTACCTGGGGACGTCATGGTGGTCTAAGACGCATACTGTGACCTTTTTGGTATCCTTTCTCTCCCCACATTTTCTGTCTGCCTCCTGACCACACACCATCAATTTGAGGCAAAAATGCCCCAAAATAATCTAAAAGATTCGAAGAATATAATCAATTTTTTCCCCAAAACTTCTTACATAAACCTCTTCCTACCCAGATCTGGAAAACCGAAACGCCATGACAGTTGAACAAACACCTTTTGATGTTTTGATCTCTATAATAAGTCATAAAAATGACTGCTCCAACAACAACATCCTACCAAAGCAGCTTGTCATCATGCGTCAGATACACACCCTCAGATTCCAATGCCTCTCCTGTTCAGTGCCGTCCTTGGTAACACTGACTACCTGCCTTGACAACCCCGTGGCACCAGCTCTCTCCCTCTGGCGTTTCAATGACTCAAACCCAGATACAGTTGTCTCCAGCTGGAGAAACAGTTTTGTTATCTCTGCCTCTCCTGGGAGCAGCTTGGTTAAGGCCACAAGCATCACCACCACTGCACCAACGGGGGAGATAAAGGGTGGGGTGTTATTTTGAGCTCCTAGCTTGCGTATGGAGGTGTGTCATCGCGTAAGGCTTCGCTATGTTGGCAGTGTGAGTTGGACAAAGACAAAAGGGAAGTGGTCGTATTCACATAGCGCAGCGCTATTTAGTACAAATGGATGAATCAGAAAACCACTAAGCACAGTCCCAGCTCTGGCTGTGGTTATAACCCTATTCTGCATGCATATATGTGTGTTTAAGTGTCTGTGTGTATGACACTTTAAGAGCAGGATGAGAGAGAGAGATGGCATGTGTGTGCATACGCATGAAGATATGTGCGAAAGAGATGGGGCTGAGGGAGGGTGCGTGTGTGTTTCTGTGTGAGCGTCAACGCGTATGTGGGTGTCATTCGTGCCACTGTGTCAATACATGAACTGCTTGACACTTCAATAGGTTTCTTGGATGACGCATGTCACAACAGGCACCGCTTGGTTCAGGGAGAAGCCTTGGTAACCTCTCAGGATATGATAACTTACAAACTGTTAAACCAATATACTGTATTCTGCGTTCTTTTCTTTTTCTTTTCTTGTCTTTATGAAACATAACATGGAAACTCATGTTTGAAGTGGTTTCTTTAGTCTAGGAAAGTGTCAGTGTTTCTGTGTTTAAAGCTACAATCTTTAAGATTTTCATGAAATTTAACAAAACTTTGGATAATAGATGTGGTCTGCATTTCCTAGCAGTAGCCAGTGTGTTTACATTCAGTTATTACATCTCTAAATAGTAGCTTCTACTGATGGTGGCGGAGTCCAACCTCGCTAGTCTTGATTCAGATTGCCCGCCTAAACACAATTGATTCATGCATGTAATGCAGCACAATTTTATCACATTGATATCAGCCTCACTGTTGCTGTTAAAGCAAACATTTCCTGCCGCTGCTCTTTCACATTAAAAGCATTCATCGGGTGAAACACGGGGTGGTTTTTAAGCAGTTACAATAAACAGTGGATCAATTTTAAATATTGTAAGAGTAATAGTACAAGAAGGAGCTGTTAAATGAAGACCTGCAGTGACAGACTGCTCAACAAACTAAGCAAATTTACAGTGTATTACTGTTGCATGGAAAACTACATTGGTTGTATGCAGCATTAAATCAGAGTTCAGTCATAATTATGACTTTTTTTATCAAAATAATGCAAGGTTGTTTGGCTGTGCGGTAAACAGATACATCAGACGTTTTGTTGTACTTGTCATTGCTCAAGTACAGTATTGCTGTTATGTAAATTGCATTGCACAAGATATGTAACACATGCACACACAAAAACAATAACACACTGGTTTTGCAGTTACATACCGTAGTAGATGGCTGGTACAGTAATTTCACAGGAATGTGCTGTAAACAAACAGACGACACCCTGTGTCAAAACATCAGGGAATGCTGGAAACATACATGTAGAACATTAGATCCCTGACACCCAGTGATATGTTCCTACTCAATAATCAGACTGAAATGCCATGCGTTTCTCTTGAATTGATTAGCGTTTACATGTTAGCCAACTTGGTGTTTGTGATTGAGTTTTCATTTTTGATTTATTTTGCTCTACACACTCAGTACAGCCAGTGACATATCTGCATCTATCATTTTCAGTCAGCACAGAAGTTGTGTTTCTCGTTGCTAGGACCAGTTAACATTTCTCACAATAACTGAAGAATTATGTCAGTTAAGTGTTTATGGATGTTGACTTACGACACTTGCACAGCTGCATCGAGCTCAAACAAGCTTGTCACTTTTTGGTATCCAGGTGACTAGTTAATTAAGCAGGAAAATGGCGTTCCCATTATTAACCTTAAAAATGATTGGTCATTTTAAAAACCTGGCAAAAAGTCGCCAGTGAGCACAACACCAAACCTATTTGAATTGCTAAACAAATCAGGATTGTGGCTGGCAGTTTTAGAGGTCTGACAACACATCCCCTAATTCATCATTCAAAATTCTAAAGAGGAAATTTCAGAAATTAATCGTCCCCAAAGAAGCAAAGAGCTGCAACTGTTTTAATTATTACAGGTCAAAGGTCGCGACTCATGATTTCTCTTTGGAGTAAACATGGTGAACACTTCAAAGCTGTCAAACTCTGGCTCAAACCACAAGCGGCTGCAGCCTCAGACAGCACCATCCAGCATCAGACAGCACAACCTCCTCCTTTGTCTGCTTCACTTTGCTTGACGCAAAGTCATCAGTGACATCACCGTAGGACACCTGCCTGTCGGCGTCACAATAAGCGTAATGGGAAGTCCAGTGAGGCGTCAACTCCCCGCCTCTTCATATCATTCCAGAGGCATTTTGTCTGCGACTGGTTGCCTCAAAACATGTAGCGGCTGAGTATCGATGTCACACAGCATGATGATTATGTGTGTGTGTGTGTGCAAGGATGGTAGTGGGCTGCTTAGCACACTCAAGAGATCAATTTTCATAAAAACATATTGTTCCTGCTCAGGACCAAATTGAATGAGAAAATAAATGCTTTAAATACATGGATTTTTGTATGCATCATCTTACAGCATGTCAGTATTTTAACAGAATAAAACAGACCTTGTAAAACTTAAACCATATGGTATATGTCATACCAATTACTGTGTTTAAGGGTGTATCTGGTGACGAAAAAAAATATAAGGGGTTGTGCTCACAGTCATGACACACTGAAACACAGAGAGAGAGAGAGAGAGAGA